>NC_047666.1:80044952-80344952 GCF_011762505.2 Arvicanthis niloticus | reverse complement strand
TCCCATCACTGGGTTCTCTGTGAAAACCCATTCCACAGATGAGAACCTTGAGCCTCTTCCGAAGCAGCCGTTGTTTTGGTGTGAAGTGAACCAGGAAAGCAGTCACAAGGCTGATTGCCTCCCAGGATTTTTGCTAGGATAGTTAGGAAAGGAACATTTTTTTTTCTCTGACACAGAAGGCATTAGTGAGTCTAGGCATGGCAGGTATCATGCTTAGGGATATTCATGGCCTCCAAACAGATGTAAGTTACTCTGGAAAACGCGTATCTCAGACTGAGGAGCTTGCATACAGCTCTTCTCCCTAGGGTGCAGCTCTGCTTAAGAGGCCAGGTGAAGGATTCAGATCTCACTCATCATATGCTGATTCTTGCCATGTGATATCAAAAACTCTAAACAATATTATAGACCAAAAAAAAAAAAAAATAAACAAAAATAAAAAACAAACAAACCCTCAATTCCTGCTTTCGGCATCGCTGTTCTGGGATGCCTGACTGGAAGCCACTTTAATGAAGAATTTACTTTTGATTATGAGGTGAGAGGACACAGTCCCCCACTGCCAAGCCCCCCACCACCCGCACCACCTGGCAGGATCTTGAAGCAGGTGGGTCCATTGCCAAGACATAGCAGTTGGAAACCGAGCACGCAAGAAGTAGGCCCAGGCTACACCCCTCAAAGCCCTTCCTCCAGCTAGGTCACACCTGCTAAAAGTCTCACAAACTCACCAAACAGCAGCAGAAGCCATGGCCCAAGTGTTCAAGCACAGAGCTCGTGGGAGGCATTTTCCTGCCGTGTCAGTGTTACGGCAGTGATGTGAAGTCAGTCTTTCCGACCTACAGTCTCGGTGTCTTTCACCAATCCTGAACCTCCTCTCAGCCGAGAGGCCAACTGCCATCCCACCCATAATTCACCCATAATTCCATTCTCTCATCTCTCAAACCATAGTCTAATCACTTCTATGTCTTAAATAAATATATCCACAAACAGGACAATGCTCTGGGGTATTTGCTTGTGCCACACTGGATCACCAATAAAGGCCACATGAAGCTACTGGTCCTGCCGAGACCCTCGCCCATTGTTCAGGACAAAAAATATCGAGTCATACTTGACTCTGTTCTCTCTTCTTCTTCACCAACTTCTCACCAAGCAATAACTTTTAAAACCTGTCTACACTTTCTTCTTGAGTTGCCTCCCTCGCCGTTCAATTGCCTGTCACTCGGAACCTCGGGTCAGCTGACTCCTGCTAACCTTCCCGCTGCAGATTCTCAATCACTGTCTTCATTGCGTTGTATTAACAGTCGTTCCCATCTCAGTCACGTGGGCCGCAAACTTGAAAGAATGCCCACTGCTTTTCCTTGTTCTCCGTGTTAACCTAGACATCAAGTCATGTGTCCTATCGACACGGTGTCATATCTGAAGAGCTACTTGGAGGGGTAAAACACAGATCAATGAAGGGAATCGCAAATTGGTTTTGCTGTATGCTGTCACTTGCCAAAAATCATTACCCTCGTTAACAGTAAAAATGTTTAGTTTGTGCATAATATTTATGTGGCAGTTTGAATGAGAAATGTCCTACGTAGACTCGGGCCTCTGAACACACAGTCTCCAGCAAGTGATGCTGTTCCATGAGATTTAGGGGATGTGGCCGCCTTGCTCGGTGGACCGCGAGGGCTCCTAGCCTTCCCCGCTCTTGCTGTGCTTCATGTTTGCAGCTGAAGAGACGCTGCCTCAGCCTCCTGCTCTGCCTGCCTGGGACAGTGCTGTCCTTGCCACTGTGGGCTCGAACCTTCTGGAATTATGTGGCTGAATTAAGTTTCTATAAGTTGCCCGAATCATTGTGTTCTATCACAGCAATGGAAGGGAACCGGCACAAACTCATTAGAACAATTATGCTTAGCACAGACTAAAACAGAGACTGACAGAAGTCAAGGAAGCCAAATCCGATGCTGCCTTTGGAGAAATCAATCTGACTGTTCCACAAAGACGGGAGTGTTAAATTACTTATTCTGAACTCTGAGTTCCTCTCCTTTGGGGTCCAGAAAGAAGATACTCACACATTTGTGCACCCGTGCTCATTGAGGTGTCAAGCACGATATGGAAAAAGGGAAAAACCACGTACTGTTCATCAGCATTGATAACACAGTTGATTCAGGAGAATGAAATGTGTAAACAGAGATCCATAACATTATCCATAAATAAATATCAGTGAAAGTCTGACACAGGCCACAGTGAGAGGATAGTGAACACACGAAGTGTGAGAACAAAGTGACACCGCATGCATGAGATATCTGGAATGGGCAAGCTCATACAGACTGATACTGAAAGTGAGTTGGCCTGGCCAGGTCGGGATGGGGAGAACTCCAGAGGGTGCTTTAACGATTGAAGCATTTCTACTTGCAGTGACTGAATCAGATGGCATTGTTGTCACTCAAAACTGTGAATACAATTACTAACTTTAAAGTATATCTTAAGATAGTTGAAATGGTATAGTCCATGCTCCGTGCATTTTCTCGTGACAATATTTTAATTGCAATGCAATATTCCCAGGGTATTGACAGAGGTCTAACAGTTAGATTCTATACTTTTGTTATAACGATACAAAGAAAATTATGATCAATATAATATTTGTAGAGGCAAAAAAACTTTACAAACTCTAGAAAGAAAAAATTAGGAATATCTTAAAAGTCATTAAGTATACCTGAACATTGTTGTTTAAGTGATATTTTTGTTGTTTGCTTGTTTGTTTAGAGATAGGGTATCTTGTAGCCCAGGTTGTCTTTGAACTAGATATAAGATTGCAGAAGACCTTGAATTTCTGATCCTCTTGACTCTGTTTCTCTGTTGACACCTGGCTGGTCTGCTCCATGAAGACACCTTATCCGGACCTTCCTAGAGCAGCTGAGCAGTGGTGAAACCACTGCACTCAAAACAGCTGAGGAACCACTGCACTCAGAGCACTGGAGGAACCACTGCACTCAGAGCAGCTGAGGAACCACTGCACTCAGAGCAGCTGAGGAACCACTGCACTGAGAACAGCTGAGAAACCACTGTACTTGAAGAAGCAGAGGAACCACTGAACTGAACAGAATTTCAGGATCCCAGAGGAAGCCTGAGTCCCAGGAGCTCTTATACCCAGGAGCTCAGGATCACAGGATCACAGGATCACAGAGACATTTGGACTCTGAGTTCTGACACAAGCAAGATAACTGGAAAGACAGTTTCCAGTCAGAGACAGTGAGTGCAGGCAGCGCTAGAGTTAAACAGATGGTGAAAGGAAAGCACAAGAATATAAGCAATAGAAACCAAAGTTACCTGGCACCATCATAACCCAGTTCTCCTACCATAGCAAGTCATGGACACCCCCATCACACCAGAAAAGCAGGAGTCAGATTTAAATCACTTCTCATGAGGATGATAGAGGATTCTAAGGACATAAACAAATTCCTTAAAGAAATACAGGGGAACACAGGTAAACAGGTAGAAGCCCTTAAAGAGAAAACACAAAAATCCCTTAAAGAATTGCAAGAAAAAATAACCAAACAGGTGAAGGAATTAAACAAAACAATCCAGGATCTAAAAACAGAAGTGGAAACAATAAAGAAATCTCAAAGGGAGACTACCCTGGAGATAGAAAACCTAGGAAAGAAATCAGGAGTCATAGATGAAAGCATCACCAACAGAATACAAGAGATAGAAGAGAGACTCTCATGCACAGAAGATACCATGGAAAACATTGACACAACTGTCATAGAAAATGCAAAGTGCAAAAAGCTCCTAACCCAAAACATCCAGGAAATCCAGGACACAATGAGAAGACCACACTTAAGGATAATAGGTATAGATGACAGTGAAGACTCTCAACTTAAAGGGCCAGTAAATATCTTCAACAAAATTATAGAGAAAAACTGTCTTAACCTAAAGAAAGTGATGCCTGTCGGGCAGTGGTGGCACACGCCTTTAATCCCAGCACTTGGGAGGCAGAGGCAGGTGGATTTCTGAGTTCGAGGCCAGCCTGGTCTACAAAGTGAGTTCCAGGACAGCCAGGACTACACAGATAAACCCTGTCTCGAAAAACAAAAAAAAAAAAAAAAAAAAAAAGAAAAAAAGAAAAAAGAAAAAAGAAAAAGAAAGAAAGAAAGTGAGTGAGTGATGCCTATGAACATTCAAGAAACCTACAGAACTCCTAATAGACTAGACCAGGAAAGAAATTCCTCGAGTCACATAATAATCAAAACATCAAATGCACAAAACAAAGAAAAAATACTAAAAGCAGTAAGGGAAAAAGGTCTAGTAACATATAAAGGCAGACCTATAAGAATTACACCAGACTTCTCACCAGAGACCATAAAAGCCAGAAGATCCTGGACTGATATCATACAGACCCTAAGAGAATACAAATGCCAGCCCAGGCTACTATACCCAGCAAAACTCTCAATCACTATAGATGCAGAAATCAAGATATTCCATGACAAAAACAAATTCACACAATATCTTCCCACAATTCCAGCCCTACAAAGAGTAGATGGAAAACTCCAACACAAGGAGAGAAACTACAACATAGAAAAAGGAAGAAAGTAATCTTCCAACAAACCCAAAAGAAGATAGCTACACAAACATAATTCCATCTCTAATAACTAAAATAACAGGAAGAAACAATCACTTTTCCTTAATATCTCTTAGCATCAATGGACTCAATTCCCCAATAAAAAGAAGTAGACTAACAGACTGGATACATAAACAGTACCCAGAATTTTGCTGCATACAGGAAACGCACCTCAGTGGCAAAGATAGACACTACCTCAGAGTAAAGGGCTGAAAAACAATTTTCAACCAAAAGTTATCAAAAAAGATAATGACAGACACTTCATACTTGTCAAAAGAGAAATCTACCAAGATAAACTCTCAATTCTGAACATCTATGCTCCAAATGCAAGGGTACTCACATTCATTAAAGAAACTTTACTAAAACTCAAACCACACATTGCACAGCACACAATAATAGTGGGGAATTTCAACACCCCAATCTCAGCAATGGACAGATCATGGAAACAGAAACTAAACAGAGACACAGTGGAATTAATGCAAGTTATGAACCAAATGGATTCAACGAATATCTATAGAACATTTCATCCTAAAACAAAAGAATATACCTTTCTCTCAGCAACTCATGGTACTTTCTCCAAAACAGACCATATAATTGGTCACAAAGCCGGTCTCAACAGATACAAAAATATTGAAATAATCCCTTGCATCCTATCAGATCACCATGAACTAAGGCTGGTCTTCAATAATAACAAAAACAATGGAAAGCCCACATACATGTGGAAACTGAACAATGTCTACTCAATGATGACTTGGTCAAGGAAAAACTAAAGAAATAAATTAAAGACATTTTAGAATTTAATGAAAATGAAGGCTCATCATACCAAAACTCATGGGACACAATGAAAGCAATGGTAAGGGGGAAACTCTTAGCTCTAAGTGTCTACAAAAAGAACCTGGAGAGAGCACACACTAGCAACTTGACAATACACCTGAGTGTGGGAAGCGGCTCCGCTCTCACCATTACAAGGTGGCGCTTGGCATAGGCATTGCTTGAGAGAAAAGACAACTCCATATATGGAGTTGTATGCGCTGAGAGGTGTGGTTACCTGATCACCCCACCTCGCATCATTGAGAATGGCCAATCACCAGTGACTTCGTGGCAGTTGCTGATAGGATGAAGGCTATTGATTATACAGCTATAATCTATTGGTAGAAATCTGTATAATTGTTACTAAGCTGATGCAAATTCAAAGACCTAACTTGTCCCACTTACCTGGGAACTTACCCAGTCGACTGTCCTGAAGCTGCAAGAAGTTCTGAACATGTCCCTAGAGGTTTCAGTGGATCCTGGGTTTCAGCACCACTTGTCACTACCCACATCCGACCAGCGGAATAAGGCAACGGCAACCGTGTTCTTCTTCAAGCGGTTTATTCAGCTATCCCTGTACAGTGAGCTTCTTCTCTTTCTTTTTTCTTCACTTCTCTCTTTCTCCAGCTCCCACAGCCCCTTATAAGCATTGCCTTCATCCTTCTATCAGACCTTCAAGGAAGACCTAATACCAATTCTCTTCAAACTATTGCACAAAATAGAAACAGAAGAAACACTACCCAATTAATTCTATGAAACTACAATCACGCTCATACCTAAACCTTACAGAGACTCAACAAAGAAAGAGAACTTCAGACCAATCTCCCTTATGAATATCGATGCAAAAATACTCAATAAAATTCTTGCAAACTGAATCTAAGAACACATCAAAACAATCATCCATCATGATCAAGTAGGCTTTATTCCAGGAATGCAGGGATGATTCAATATTTGGAAATCCATCAATGTAATCCACTATATAAACAAACTCAAAGAAAAAAACCACATTATCATCTCATTAGATACTGAGAAAGCATTTGACAAAATTCAACATCCCTTCATGGTGAAAGTCTTGGAAAGATCAGGAATTCAAGGGCCATACCTAAACATAGTAAAAGCAATATACAGCAAACCAGTAGCCAACATCAAACTAAATGGGGAGAAACGTGAAGCAATCCTACTAAGATCAGGGACTAGTCAAGGCTGCCCACTCTCTCAATATATATTATTCAATATAGTACTGGATGTCCTAGCTAGAGCAATTAGACAACAAAAAGAAGTCAAAGGGATACAATTAGGAAAGAAAGAAGTCAAAATATCACTATTTGCAGATATGATCGTATACTTAAGTGACCCTAAAACTTCCACCAGAGAACTCCTAAACCTGATAAAAATAAATAAATAAATAAAAATTTAAAAACTTCAGCAAAGTGGTGGCTGGTTACAAAATCAACTCAAACAAATCAGTAGCCTTCCTCTACTCAAAGGATAAAGAGGCTGAGAAAGAAATCAGGGAAATTACACCCTTCACGATAGTCACAAATAATATAAAATACCTTGGTGTGTATCTAACCAAGCAAGTGAAAGATCAGTATGACAAGAACTTCAAGTCTCTAAAGAAAGAAATCAAAGATTTCAGAAGATGGAAAGATCTCCCATGTTCATGGATTGGCAGGATTAATATAGTAAAAATGGCCATCTTGCTGAAAGCAATCTACAGATTGAATGCAATACCTATTAAAATTCCAACTCAATTCTTCACAGAGTTAAAAAGAAAAATTCTCAAATTCAAAACAAAGTATAGCAAAAAAAAAAAAACAAGTATAGCAAAAACTATTCACAACAATAAAAGATCTTCAGTGAAAATCACCATCCCTGACCTCAAGCTGTACTACAGAGCAATAGTGATAAAAAACAAAAACAAAAAAACAAAAATACCTGCATGGTATTGGTACAGAGACAGGCAGGAAGATCAATGGAATAAAATTGAAGACCCAGAAATGAAACCACACACCTATGGTCACTTGATCTTTGAGAAAAAAAGCTAAAACTGTCCAGTGGAAAAAGGACAGCATTTTCAACAAATGGTGCTGGTTCAACTGGAGGTCAGCATGTAGAAGAATGCAAATCGATCCATTCTTATCTCCTTATACAGAGCTCAAGTCCAAGTGAATAAAGGACCTTCACATAAAATCAGATACACTGAAACTAATAGAAGAGAAGGTGGGGAAGACCCTCGAATACCTAGGCACAGATAAAAAGTTCCTGAACAGAACACCAATCGCTTATGCTCTGAGATCAAGAATTGACAAATGGGACCTCATAAAATTGGAAAGTTTCTGTAAGGCAAAGGACACTGTCAATAGGACAAAATGGCAATGAACAGATTGGGAAAAGATCATTACCAATCCTACATCCAATAGAGGGCTAATATCCAAGATATACAAAGAACTCAAGAAATTAGACTCCAGACAACCAAATAACCCTATTAAAAACTGGGGTATAGAGCTAAACAAAGAATTCTCAACTGAGGAAACTTGAATGGCTGAGAAGCACCTAAAGAAATGTTCAGCATCCTTAGTCATCAGGGAAATGCAAATCAAAACAACCCTGAGATACCACCTCACACCAGTCAGAATGGTTAAGATCAAAAACTCAGGTGATAGTAGATGTTGGATGTGGAGAAAAAGGAACACTCCTCCACTGTTGGTGGGATTGCAAGATGGTACAATCACTCTGGAAATCAGTCTGGCGGTTCCTCAGAAAACTGGACATAGCATTACCTGAGGACCCAGCTATACCACTCCTGGGCATGTACCCAGAAGACACTCCAACATATTACAAGGACATATGCTCTACTATGTTCATAGCAGCCTTATTTATAATAGCCAGAAGCTGGAATGAACCCAGATGTCCTTCAGCAGAGGAGTGGATACAAAAAAATGTGGTACATTTACACAATGGAGTATTACTCAGCTATTAAAAATAATGAATTCAAGAAATTCTTAGGTAAATGGATGGACCTAGAAAATATCATCCTGAGTAAGGTAACCCAGTCACAAAAGAACACACATGGTATTCACTCACTGATAATTGGATATTAGCCCAGAAGCTTGCAATACCCAAGATTCAACTTACAGACCACATGAAGCTCATGAAGAAGGAAGACCAAGTGTGGGTGCTTCTGTCCTTCTTAGAAGAAGTAACAAAATACTCATGGGAGCAAATATGGAGACAAAGTGTGGGACAGAAACTGAAGGAGGGACCATCTGGAGACCATTCCACCTGTGTCCCATATGCAGTCACCAGCGTTAGACGCTGATGTGGATGCCAGGAAGTACATGCTGACAGGAGCCTGATATGGCTGTCTCCTTAGAGGTCTACCAGATTCTGACATATTCAGATGCAGATGCTCACAGCTAAGCATTGAACTGATGAAGGGGTTACCAATGGAGGAGTTAGAGAGAAGGAGCTGAAGGAGCTGAAAGGGTTCACAGCCCCATGAGGAGAGCAACAATACCAACCAACCAGAGCTCCCAGGGTCTAAACCACCAGCGTGGGAGCACATAGGGAGGGACCCATGACTCCATCTGTATATTTAGGGTAGTATGGTCTTGTTGGTCATAGGTGGGAGAGGAGATCCTTGATCCCATGAAGGCTGGACTCCAAGTGTGGGGGAATTCAAGGGTGGGAGGTGGGAGTGAGGGAGTCACATCCTCATAGAAGCAGGAGAGGGGGACATGGGATAGAGGAGACCTGGGCGGGGGGGGGGGGAGTGATGGGGTAAGGGGATGACATCTGAAATGTAAATAAAATAACCAATAAAAATATTTAAAAAAAAAAAGACTAGGGTGACATGGTCCCACAAAATAGGCATTTCCTTTAACCACACATACATACAGTCTACAGTGGAATGCTTACAGTAATTTAAATTTCACCAGTACTCTCATCTTTTTATTTTTCAGTATACCATCTCTTTTTTCTCGTAAGATTAAATATTGATGGCTGAGAAGATGGTTCAATAATTATTAGCTACAATAGGATGAAGACTGGTGTTTGGATCCCCATAAACAATGAAAATGCCCAGTGAGACTAGTGACACACTGGTAACTCCAGCCTCAGAAGGCAGAGCACAATGCCCAGAGCAAACAGGAACAAACTCTGGGTTTGATTGATTGGGAGAGCTTGCCTCAGTGGGTAGGGTGAGAGAGTGACCGAGGATGATCTCCAACATCAGCCTCAGGAGGGCATGAGAATGTGCCC
The DNA here is from genome assembly GCF_011762505.2 of Arvicanthis niloticus. NCBI lineage: Eukaryota > Metazoa > Chordata > Mammalia > Rodentia > Muridae > Arvicanthis > Arvicanthis niloticus. The sequence continues at coordinate 80,335,279 of NC_047666.1, read as the reverse complement.
ATCTTTGGATGTGTGTTTGTGTGCACTCACACACATGCTTCCATGTTCTCCTGGATAGCTGTGTGTGTGTGTGTGTGTGTGTGTGTGTGTGTGTGTGTGTGTGTGTGTGTGTGTGTGTGTGTTGGGGGGGGGTGTTTGCTTATTTTGGTTTGTCTTGGCTTCTTTGTCAACTTGATGTAAGTCACAGTTTTCTCACGGGATCCTCAACTAAGAAACTTTCTCCATTGGATTGCTATGGGCAAATTTCCGGGGGTGTTTCCTTAACTAATGATTGACTGGGAGAGGTCCAGCAGACTGTGGGCAGTGTCACACCTGGCATGCAATCCTGAGTGGTATAAGAAATCCAGCAGAGCTCTTCTACAGTTTCTGTCTCCAGGGTGTTGCTTTGAGTACCTTCCTGAATTTCCCTTCACGATAGACTGACTATAAACTGTAAAGTTAAATGAATTCTTTGCTCCAAAAAAAAAAAAAGAAGTCATCTGTGGGTTTAAGCAGGTCTGCGGATTATCACTATGTTCTGGTGTGTGTGTGTGTGTGTGTGTGTGTGTGTGTGTGTGTGTGTCTGTGTGTGTGTGTCTCTCTCTGTGTGTGTCTGTGTGTGTGTTTGTATGTGTGTCTGTGTTTCTGTATCTGTGTTTGTGTGTCTGTATCTGAGCCTGAGTCTGAGTCTGTGTCTGTCTCTTTGTGTGTGTGTGTGTGTGTGTGTGTGTGTGTGTGTGTGTGCGTGTGTGCCTATGTCTTTTTCTGTCTCTGTGTCTGTCTTTGTCTTTGTGTTTGTGTATCTGGGTGTCTGTGTCTGTCTTTGTCTCTGTATCTATGTCTGTGTCTGTCTCTGTATCTGTGTTTGTGTATCTGTGTGTCTGTGTCTATGTGTCTGTCTCTATGTATTTGTCAATGAGACAATCTTCAATGTGTGCTATTAACGAAGGGGGAAAGAAAAGGTGGGTATGTTATCTTAGGAAACAGAGCGTAGAAACATGAGTATAAGTGCATCTCAATTACAGTTAAGAAAAGAAAGGGCTGCAGAGATGGCTCAGCATTTAAGAGCACTGGCTACTTCTCCAGGGGAACCAAATTTGGTTCCCAGCACACACACTCGGTGGCTCACAACTACTTATAATTCCAGCTCCAGGAGATTGGACACCCCCCTGGCCTCCACAGGTACTATACTCATGTCACTCACACCACACACACACACACACACACACACACACACACACACACACACAGGGAAGGGATCAGATATGGAGGAAGATGGGAGAGAAATCCGGAGGGCCAGAATTATTCCTGTATAAAAGAAATGCAGGAACAAAAATGAAGCACAGACTGAAGGCCGTCTAGTGACTGGCCTCCCTAAGCTGGGTTCCATCTCTTGGACAGGCACCAAACCCCAACACTATTACTGATGCCATGCTGTGCTTGCAGACAGGAACCTAGCTAGCATGGCTGTCCTCTGAGAGGCTCCACCAGAAGCTGATTGGGACAGATGAAGATACTTACAGCCAACCATTGCACTGAGGTCGGGGACCCCTATGGAAGAGTTAGGGGAAGGACTGAAGGAGCTGAAGGGAATTGCAACACCATAGGAAGAAAAACAATATCAACTAACCCGGACTTCTCAGAGCTCCTCTCAGAGCTCCCAGAGTCTGAGCCACCAACCAAGGAGTGTACATGGGCTGGTCTGTGGCTCTGGCACATATGTAACAGAAGACTACCTTGTCTGGCCTCAGTGGAAGAGGACTGTATAACCCTGTAGATACTTGATGCCCCAGGGAAGGGGAATTCTAAGGGAGGGGATAGTGGGTGATTGGGGTACCCTCTCAGAGCCAAAGGAGAGGGGGGGTAAGAACTCTGGAAGGTAGAACTGGGAAGTGGGGCAACCTTTGGCATGTAAATAAAGTAATATAAATAAATAAATAAATAAATAAATAAATAAATAAATAAATAAATAAGAAACTCTGAGTTGTTTGCTATATTACCCTATCAGTCCAGGCAGATAGTAGCCCACAGAAGACCAAAATGGAAGCCAGACATTCCAAATACTCCCTGTTTGGGAGAACTGGCTTAGGAGACCTACATGTATTTTTCATAATTATAAAACAAATTTTTGAAAGCTGTCTTGAAAAAAATGTAAAACTAAATAAACAAACTTACCTGGATACTGATTTTGAGGCATGACCAGAGTGAAGATTTCCTGAGACTTTGAAATACAGGGACTGAAACCGTGTAAATCATGTGGATAAATTCTCTGAGGCAATTATCAGATACGTGTTATATGTTCCACGAGTGTCCCTGTCCTCACAGCACTGAGACTCAAATCCAGAGCTCTGTGTGCCTGTGAACCTGGCCCTCTACCCTCCTAACTCCTTCCCAGCCCTCTCGGGTTTGTGGACTCCTTCATCTGAGGAGCTCACCTTCTCACACCAGTCTGCTTCCCTCTCTTTCAATCCTCAGCCAAGAGCATTGAACATCTCAACTTTATTTACCACTGCTCGAATTCCAAGCTTTACCGCTCCAGAAACGCCTTAGGATCCATTCCAGGGGTATGGAAAGCGCCCCCATCTCACCCGTCCGCATCTGCTCCGTATTCCGTCTACTTTGAAGTCCTTTCCCAGACACTGCACCTTCATTTCCCCAGAACGCATTATCAGGGTCCTGCAGTTATCAGAAGAGGGCGAATTGCGCCATACGAGGTGACTGTCTCAGTGCAGGCTTTGCGAGGCCTCTAGGCAAGGGAAGGATCGATCTTCTAGAAATGAGAAAGGGCTACCTGGGTGGACTTTATTGACTCAAAGGATGAACATAATCTGGATGTTTGTGAGCTTTAAAGCACATTCGCCTAGGCGTCACCAATTAATTTCTAAATTATCATGTCTTCCCTGAAGAGCCAGACTTCATTTCACGAAACTTGGTTGGGCCTTAAGGATAGCGCTATTTTTCTCATGCCTGCGACCACACAGCCATTCTCTAGGCTGCCGTCAGTCATCTAGTGGGGTTGGGCAATAATGCAGCTGTTTGGGTGTCATAAATACAGTGTTAGTAACCCTTCTCCCTTGTTCTTCAGGCACACCAAATAAACTCATTCTATATATAAAATAATAATAATAATAATAATAATAATAATAATAATAATAATAATAATAATAATATAAAGAGTCATTTATGATACATGACTTGGTGTTGGCATGAAGTTTATCATTCTGAGCTGTGTTTTCATTAAACTAGAAAACAGATAAAGTGGAAGTTGGAGCAAGAGCAGCCATGGACAGCGGACAGGTCACCGTATAGTGCCTTACAGAGGGTGGCCCACCTGACCCGATCCTCAGTAAGATCGGAATAAGTCACCTTAAGGTATCTGAAAGCACACTTGCACTTTCTCAAAAGAACAGGAAGCTTCCTTCGCCACACAGCCCACATCCCGGAGGACGCCCTCCACCTGGCTCATCCAGCATCGGCCCACAATTCATCTCTGCTTCCTGAGCCTCTGTACCCCAGCACAAGTGCCACTGTCATGTTTAACAGACGCTCTTGGAAATGCGAAGTGAAGCGAAACCATAGTGCTCCGTGTGAGATGATCGTGTGGCCCTGAACGTGCAGAGTCCTCGGGAAGAGATCTGCTCCTGAGTCAACCTCACAAGCCTCAGACGGAAGAGGCCAGCGGTGAAGAAGTCTTGTCTCTGAGCGTGCGGCTTCCTGAGGAGCTCATACTGCCTTCTGAGGCGTCTTTTACTTGTGGTGATGCACACTTGACACTGGTCTTTAAAACGCGATTGTAGGCTTAAATTTTTACCTTTAGAAAAAAAATGGGGCTGGAAATTAAGCCAATGTGGAGAGAAAGAGATGAAAAAATATGTGTTTACTCTTCTCATGGGAATTCCTGGACTAAAAAGGAACACATAAAGACAATTAACTTTCCTTTTTTTTTTTTCCTCCAGGAGTCTGTGTGTGGCCGGTTTGATGTGTTTCAGCCTAAAGAGAAGCTAACGGGTAAATGTATTTTAAGTTGGCTAAAACTAATATAAACACATACCCGAGGCTGCTATTTCTTAAGTGGACAGTGTGCAATATTAAAAACATTGTAAAAAAAAAAAAAAAACAGATGAAGATTCACAGTGTTGTACATTTGAGAGTCATTTATGCAACGCCCAGTTTCTGAATGCAGACTCAAAAAAAAGTGGTTGTCTTTTCATGAGGACAGCCATGTTTACACAAACATACAAACAAATGATTTTTTTTTTTGTAAATTATGTCTTACGGGGTACGATAGCTACATTTAGGCCATCAAACACTGGTAGGAATTTGTGACACAATCACTGCTCGCTTATAAAACACACCCTGCTTATTTCTGAAGACAAATGGAGAGGGCAGGCCCGGAGCGAGATAAGAAAAGATTGACAAGCTTATGGGTTTTATTTCATCCACATCTCAAACCAGTTTGGATTGGAGAGAACTTTTACGTTATGATTTTTAGTGTTGTCCTTCAAAAAAAAATAGATATTGTCCGAAATATGAGTAAACAGAGTTGGAATCTAAACGCTGTGACCCCACTATCCACGGAAGAGTTATTTAATCTAAGTCAACAGGGTGAGAGAAGTCACTCACGACTCTTTCTTCATGTGGTGTTCCTGTGTCAGGAAATATCCTTTCGTGAAGCCCCCTGCACCTGCGCTGGTGTACAGGCCTAACAATTTAAATGACCCTGTGACATTAAAGGGCAGAGCAATGAGCTTCTCGGTCCCTTTGTCTCTGAGCAGTGAGAAGCCTGTACTTCTTCTTCTCACAGGCATTTACGCTGCTTTTTTTTAAATGACATTTGCTTCATTTCTAAGATACTTAGGTAGTTCTCTGTGTGACAAACACCCCACTGCTGCAGAAGAATCAGGCGGCTTTGCTCTGAAGTGGCTACGTGGTCAGAACCACTGAAATAATAACCACAGCAACAGTAAAGTTGGAGAAGAAGAAGAGCCCAAGCTCCTGGGCACTGGGGTTGCCACAAAGCCTCACAGCCGTTATCAACAACTATTTAGCAGTTATAAATAAAACTGTCTCTACATAACTAAACTATAACCCAGTTTCTCTAATCTTGAACTTATTTCCAAGAGAGACGAGTGCATGTAGTTACAAAATATGCCTTTAATACAGAAGAGTCTTTAGTAGTATTCCTTAATATCATATCTCCACACCAGAAACACCTCCAAAATCCATCAACCATAGAAAGGGGAGCTCACTCGCAGATCCAGAAAGAGACCAGTACATCTCCATCCCAGTAATAATTCTATTCAGTAGAGAGCCCAACAGCAGGTAAGGAGGAAGCCTTTAACCTGGTTCCCACCTTGCTCTCCACAAATCTATCAGTGATCCTGACAGCCTGGAAATGCAATGGGAGCCCACACAGGAACACTGTGAGCCCTGTGTATGTTTAAAGGGCCTTCCTTCCATTTGTAGACCTGACCACAGTCGCAAATCACATCTCCCAGAAGATCCAATCCTGCTAAGTTAGGGTCTATTCACAGACATGTCCATGTGTGGCGCTGTGACCACTCAGATATCCATGAATGCAGCCCAACACAAACCCCTAAACTTATTTAAAACATTATGAGACACTTTTTCAGAAAAGAAAGCAGTTATATGATTCTTGAGTGTGCACTGTGTAGAGGCCATCTGTCACAACGTAACAGGCCTGGACAGAGGCAGCTTTGTCCACCTGAAAACATGTCACCAACTATGATTCCAATTTTGAAGCCCACCAATCACAAGCATGCTCTTTCATACAAGATTAATACTAGTAAAATATCAATACTACACATATTGACATACAGATTCAATGCAATCTCAATCGAAATCCCAACTTCATTTTTCGGGGGTGGGGTGCTTGTTTTAATTATGTATGTGTGATATGTGCAGGTACCTAAAGAAGCCAGAAGAGGGTACCGGATCCCCTAGAACTGGAGTTTCAGGAGAGTGGGGTGCCTATGGTGGGTGCTGGGAACTGAATCAAGAACTATGGAGTTAGAAGCACTACAATTTCTGACTTCAAATATATATCACAAAGCTCCAAATCCCAAAGAAGTAAAGCACGAGCATAAAGCTAACAGTAGACTAGAACAGGAGCCTAAGGATCTGACCACATGGTTAGATGCCTTGATACAAGGATGCAAACAGCACACACAGTGAATAAGGCAGAGTCCCGAAGGGATGGTATTGAAAAAACTTGATATCCACTATCACAGTCAACTTAGAAAAACAACTGAAAGTGTACTAATGATTCAAACATATCATTTGAAACTATAAAACTACAGAAGAAAGCTTGCATTCCTTGCTTTTCAGATGCACAAGAAAAAAGAAGCCAAGCAGGCAGAGGGGATCACGTCAAACTGAAAGTCTGCGTGCCAAGGGAACCAACCAGAGCTCGTGGGATGAAGGGAACAGGGAAGGATGCAAAGGTTAAAGAGATGTATGCAATGAGTATGTTCTAGTGACCTAGTTATGTCAGGATGGCGGTTGATAAGACAAAGTTATACAGCTGGTTCACACAGAACATGGGTCTTAGAAATTCTAATCATAAGAAAAGGACAAGTAACTCTGTGAGATTGTGGATATGTTAACAGGCATAACAGTGATGACTATCTCACAGTGCATATGAATACCAAAATGTTAAGTCATATGCCTTAATACACACATCATTTGATTCTGTAAATTGGACCCAACAGAGCTAAAAGACCAGAGAGTTAACTCTTAGGAAAGTGAGAGTAATCTAGATAAGTTGGGTATAGTAGCCCAAAGACTCTATGGCAATGACTGACAGTGAGCTAAGAGTGTAAACCTCAGTGTATTTAATTCTTAGATACATCATTTGCCATAAAACTCCAGATACAAAATACCATTCTGTATGATTCAAGTTAGATAAACTCAACAACAGAAAAGAAGTTACCGCTGGGAGGTGGTGTCAGAATAGTTGTCACCTCTTTAGGAATAAAGCATAGATTGGGTTAGGCCATGAGACAGTATTACATGGTGATGGACCTGTGTCTAATTCCCAGTGCATATGAGAAGCACTCTTAGATGCCTTCCTTGGGATGTGCGCAAGGAAAAATGCATCATGGAGCCGCAAGGAGCTGCCTTTTCAAAGTCGGATGCCATGTTTTAACTTAAAGTTGAAGACAAAGCATCTTTATATGTAAAATTTGAGTCTACTAAGGCAAATTCTTTTGCATCCATGGAAAGGTAGAAATGAGGAAAAAGACAGCAAACAATGTTATTTATAAGAAATGATATTTTAAAGAATTAGGATATCTGAAGAGATGGCTCCACAGTTAAGAGCACTGACTGCTCTTCCAGAGGAACCAGGTTCAATTCTCAGCACCCACATGATGGCTCACAACCATCTATAACTCAAATTCCAGGGGATCCAACTTCCTCTTCTTGCCTCCAAGCGTATCATGCATGCAAGTGAAACACCCATACACATAAAATTATATTATTTTAAATATATTTAATGACATCACTTTGAGCTGGAACCTCACACTTACAAAAGCACTAGTTCACACTCCAGTGCTGTTATGATCTCTTGGTAGAACAAGTGTGTGTGTGTGTGTGTGTGTGTGTGTGTGTGTGTGTGTGTGTGTGTTACATATTGAAAAAAGCTGGAAGAAACCCCTTAATGGGTAGGAACAGCAATTCCCAGGAGACTAAGGCAGAACTGGACAATTCTGGATTAGAAATTCAGAGCTAAGAAAAACCAAGACCAGAATCTAAGAAAATTTCTCTTAAGCTTTTACTGGTAAAGAAGTCACATATTAACTGATCCTATAAGTCACGTTCACATGCAAAGAAGGTTAGTGTCTTCATTATATAGTTAATCAACATTTTGTCACTGTTCTCTTTTTGATAGGAAATTGGAAAAATAACCACTTTGTGCTATGTCTTTTATAACTTAGACTAACCTAAGCATTTAAGTCATATTCTCTCTCTCACTCTCTCTCTCTCTCTCTCTCTCTCTCTCTCTCTCTCTCTCTCATTGTGTGTGTGTGTGTGTGTGTGTGTGTGTGTGTGTGTAAATATACTTGATTTTTTAACACGGGATTTCTCTGTATAGCTCTGGCTGTCCTGGACTTAGGCTGTCCTTGAACTCAAAGATACACCTGCCTCTGCCTCCCGAGTGCTGGGATTAAAGGCATTTGCCACCCCCACCATTCTTTTAGATGAATTTTGTATCTTAATTAAAAGGCTTGATGTTTTTATGAGGATTATGTAATGTCTGCTCTCATCCTTTAATTGTCTTCTGCAAGTTTATATATGGAGACACAGAGTTTGCCTGACCTGTTAGGTAAATCAAGAGCCCTTGAGTCTGGAAAATGTCCCTCTGGTCCCTGTGGAGAGTGACATACATAAGCTGCCCATGACTCTTACATACAGAGGCTTTGGTGAGCTCCTTGGCCGATGGACCTACAGTTGCTGTCTGGCTTTGTTGGGACAGAGCTTCCTTCTCCACTCTACCTGCTTCTGTCACCTGCTGAGTGTCTTCTAACCCTCCAAACAGGTCCTTGGTCAGCTCCTTGTCCCATGGCGTAAATCTGAGTCAATGAACATCTCACTGAAAAACTGAAGGACGCTCAAGTGCACAAGTAGAGCTTACTGTTGGACAATGGCACTCTTCCATCTGAGGTGTGCCCTGCACCCATGCATTACACCGGTTCCATGAAGAAAATCCCAAATTGCTTATCAATATAAAAGCTCCTGTCTTTGAAACCTCTTCCTGTTCTATCTATGTATCTATCTATCATCTATCTATCATCTATTTATTTGCCTGTTTGTCTATCTATCATCTATCATGTCTGCCTATTTATCTATCTATCTATCTATCTCTATCTCTCCCTCTCCAGTCTCCTTCCCTTTGCTTCATCCCCCTTCCCCTCCATTCTTCCTATTATCCCTGTTACCTCTGTTCTCTCTCTATCTCTCCCTCTCTCCCCCGCCCCTACTCTCCCCTCCCAGGCTCTAGAGCAGTAATTCTCAACCTTCCTAATGCTGCAACCTTTAATACAGTTTCTCGTGTTGTGTTGACCTCCCAACTATAAAATTATTTCATCGCTACTTCATAACTATAATTTTGCTAGTGTAATGTAATCTAAGTATCTGATGTGCAGGATATCCGGGGTCGCAAGCCACAGGTTGAGAATCACTTCTCTAGTGGGGCTCATTATTCCAACTGTGAGGCCATCCCATTTCCTCTGCTTTTCTGTTCAGCCCTGATGCTTGCCTAAAACTAGAACTCGTTGTCTTTCCATTTTTGATTTCTGTATGATAGCCAACTTCTTTCAGAGAACAACAGTCTCTGTGTTCTCAGAAAGAAAAGCAAATGCACGCTTAGGTAAGATGCCAAAATTGGCCCTCTCGACCTAGTTCCTGTGTTTCCAAACAAGGTCAACAGAAATCTATCTCTTTTTGTTATTATTTTCCAACAAAGCCCAGTTTTTGGGTCTGCAGTGTCAATACCTAACACTGTTTTGAGTTTCAGAAGCTAGCTTTGGGCTGGTTCTCTCTCTCTCTCTCTCTCTCTCTCTCTCTCTCTCTCTCTCTCTCTCTCTCTCTCTCTGCAACCCGTTTCCTGGTCCCCATCCTCTCCCACCCACCCTGTACCCACTCTGACCCAGGTAGATGAGAACCTGACAGGGATGAAGTCTCATATGTTACATACTCATATTTGTAAATAAAACATTAATCCCATTAAATCTAAGACTTCTTGGCAGGCTCTGAAGTCAGATGGTCTGTGGTTTCAGATTCTATCCCATAATTTATTGGCTCTTTCCCTAAGAGCCTGGGCTTTGAAATTAGATGGTCTTCAGCTGCTGCATCTACACTGCAACTTTGGGGCTCTTTTCAGTGTTTCTAAAAAATTTGCCGCCACTGGAACTAGGTAAGGAAGGAAAACAGGTATCTAAGAGACAAGGAGACATTTGAACTCCATTGTGCTAGTTGCTTATGGTGGGCGGGTGAGGCAGTTCTGTGCCATGTAACATATAGGACTCACCCAGCCTGAAACAGTAAAACCAGGATTCCAAACAACATGTATGTGGCAAGTTGTGACACAGACTGTGACAGTGGAGGATGTAGGTACCCTGCCTAGAGCGTATCCAAAAGTAAAGTTATCCTCAGATGTGCCCGTTACTCTGTCCGTGCCACCCCATTCTCGTGGTGTAGGGCACAGACCATACCATAAGCGCTCCCGCTCTGACGCCACAGACAGTATACACGGACAGTATAAAATGCTGGTTAGTGTCTAGTCAACGTGACACAAACTACAGTTGCCTTGGAAGAGGGAGTCTCAACTGAATAACTGCCTCCATCAATCTGACTCGTAGACAAGTCTGTGGGTGTTTTCTTGTATAATAATTGATTATTATTAATAATAATTGATTATTACCACTCGGGCAGTGCCGTCATTGGGAAGGTATGCCTTGGCGTATTAAACAAAGAAGGCTGAGCACGCTATAAAGAGGAAGCCATTGAGCAATGCTCCTCCAGTCTCCGGTTTAGTTCCTGCTTCCGGCTTGATTCCCACCTTGGCTTCCTTCCATGATGCCCTGTAAGCCAAATAAGCCGTTTCCTCCCCAAGTTGCTTTTGTTTAGTGTTTTACCACAGTACAGAGAAACAGTATAGGACACATGTGATATACAATAAATCTGATATTATGTATATAATATTATGTATATCATATATGTGATATATAATGTTCAACACAAGGGAGCACTAAGAACGTGCTAAGACCAATAGTCACTAAAAGGGTCCATTTCTGCGCATGCGCAAACTGACACACAGCTAAACCCCAAGTATTATCTCCAAAGCCGCTGATTTTATAATCTCCATTATTTCCTTTTTTTAAACACTTGAGGGGTGTGTGTGTGTGTGTGTGTGTGTGTGTGTGTGTGTGTGTGCGCGCGCGCATGCATGTGATATCCAGAACAGAAGACAAATATGAGAGGAAGGACAGGTGGTGGCAGGCAGGAGAGAGTGGGTGGACCGATCCCTGGGACTCTTGAGGGAGAAGAAAGGAGTGCTGGCCCAGACCCAAGCAGCGTCCCTAGGGGCTCCTGTCGGCAGGAATCCCTGCGTCTCCACACACAGACCCCAGCGAAGTGCCTGGCAGATTCAATCACAGGGCAGCTCAAATCCCACAGCATGACTATAGAGAGGGAATAATAGTGGAAGCAACCCGGCCAATTTTCAACAGAAGGGCTCAGGATAAGGAAGCTTAAGAAAATTGCTGAAGAGAATGATAATGACAACAATAAAAACAAATAGCTACCATTTGTTGAGCATTTATGTGCCTGGCACCGGGCTATGCGCTTTACATACCAACCCAATAAAGTACGACGATCATCCCCGTTTTATGAGGAGGAAACTGAGGCAAGGAGAGGCTGACAACGTGGCCTGAGGACACACAGCTTGCAAGACTAAGCCCATGAATGTCAGCACACTGGGGATCTGAGGCGGCAGAGTGCTTGCAGTAGATGTCGTCTCCCTCAGCCTACAGGAGCCCAGTCAAGTGTGCATCTTCAGTTTATAGACTGCTAAAAAGCTCACATAAGATTATTGTTCAGAACTCTACAGGGAGTTAGTAACAAAGACAAGACAGAAATTAATGCGATTGGTTTAAGTCAGAAACCAATGTTACCTGCGGGGAAGTATAGCCAAACGTTATCATTCCTGGCTACCTTGGTAAAGGTCGCTTTCCTTTTGACCGTTGGACATTTCTCACAGTTAACTCCTAGTGACTCTGATAAGCTTCCTGAAACGCAGGTTCAAAGGCATGGAGACAACCATGAATTGAATCATGAGCTTGTGAAGTCATTCACTGAATGTCAACCCGCCTTTCTCCACAACCAACAACATTGTGATGCTAACAGCAGACACTAAGCAGCCATCAGAACTCTTGAAATAGAGACACATCTTCACAGACCCTTGACATGATCCAATACAACTTTCAGTAAGAAAAAAGGGAGGTTGGAAAGATGGCTGAGTGGGTAAAGTGCTTATCCCATAAGCATGAGGACCAGAGTTAGGGACCCCAGCACCCACATAAAAATAGAGGCATGAAGAAAGCTGCTTGCACTACCAGTGCTGAAGAGGCACAGACTGGAGGATCCCTGGAGCTTGCTGGCTGCATCCTTGCTGAGCTGGCATCTTCCAAGCTCACTAAGAATCCTGTCTTTTAAAATAAAATGAAGAGCAATTGACAAATTCACTTCTGACCTCCACAGGTATGTGCACACACATATATGTGCACCCATGTGTCTATGTACACACATACAAATACATCCTCCCCATGCACAAAGACACAGTAGAATATAGAAAATACACATAGCAAGAACCCAAGAAGCATTTGACCTCTATGGAAAATGATAGAATATGTCACACAAAAGATCCAATAAGCTCAAAGATCCCTGCCCGGCTAAAGCTCTCTGTGAGAAGAAAACAAAGCCATCACTTACATGTCAAAACAAATGCCCCCAGGCCATGAAAACATGTCATTAGAAGGGCTCTAGATAGTCATAACTAGGATTCAGGCAGAATTGATGTGGAAGATACCATTGCTACCCAAGTAATAGGAGTCAAAACATATAATCCCTGAGTGGACACTTCATATCATCTATCCCATTTAAAGATCATGCACCACTTGACACACGATCCACTTTTAAAGTGGATCTAATGACAGATTCACCTCCGTGATCAGAAGAGGTCCTGAATGCAGTAGCATTTTCACAGGAAAAGCTGTGAACCAACATAAGTATCCATCAGTAGGAACTATTTATCAACTACCACCCGGCCAGCCGAGAGTGGGCTGAGCCAATAGGTCCTCACTGTGGCTACATTGTGGCGAGCTGCCTCACAGCCTAAAGCCACAGATAGAGCAGATGTTGCCACCATGATGGACAGGCCTCTCAACTGAGATACAAAGTAAACCCTTCCTTTGTTAGGTCGCTTCTGTCAAGTATTTGTCACAGCAACAGGAAAAGTGACTAATAGCTAATTATCTAAGTGGGCTAGTAAGAAACTATGCACAAACTTGGAAAACTAATTTTCACTAATGTAAAGTAATATATAATAATGAAATATCATGAATAATGAAACGGTGATATATATAATTGAATACTATTTACCTCTAAAGAAAATGTAATCACACACTATGTAGAAAAATGGATGGACTTAAAATATATACTACTAAGTGAGGTCACACAATCTCAGCGGGGAAAAATGTACATGTTTTACATGTAAAGCCTAGCCAATAATTAACATAAATAATCAAAGGTGCATGTGAGTACAGTGTAACATGTATAAAAGGGGATAAAGGTTAAATATTGGGGGCTGTGAAGGACCAGATGCTTGTAACGAACACCAGTCATGAAAGAAGACATAGAGCTATTTGGTTTTTGAGAATTCCAAATCTATCATGGATTTTCATTTTTGATGCTGAGTAAGTGAACAAAACCATTCCTGATAATAAACATGCAAGACCCATGTGAATCTCCACAGTGTCCGAATGACTATTCTAAATGTATAGAAGTTCACTGAGATATATAGATTTCTGATCTGGTCAATTTGGGTGTGTGATAATTTTGGTTTTTTGTTATTTCTAAACTTTATTTTTATTTTATGTGTGTGGGTGTTTTGCCTGCACCACGTATGAATGCTGTACTCATGGAGGTCAGAGGAGGGAACCAGATACCGTGGAACTGGAGTTACAGATGGTTGTGAGCTGTTGTGTGGATGCGGGGAAAATCCCAGTCCCCTGCAAGAGCAGCAAGAACTCCTAACTACTGAGCCACCTCTCAGACCCGAGTGCTGAAATTCTTAAACTTCCTTTTATTGTTGATAACTAGTTTGATAAGACTAAACCAAGTATCTTAGATTCCCTTAACATAGCCTGGGCTGCAGAGTGGTAGGCATCACTGTACAGGTTACATTAGAGATGAATATACACAAGTGATAACATAATTACTTCATCCATTCACATGGCAAAAATGCAAATTTAATGCCCTGGGGCTCATTTTCAAAGACAAAGAATAGTCATATGTGAAATTATAGAAATACGTTGCTATATCTTTGATGTTTTATCATCTAAATCACATGAGCTGGCGTGAATGGATGATATGCTAATAATTTAAAATGACCTTAGGTTAGATTGGCAATAAAGAAACAATAACAGTAAAAGAATACTAATAGGCTCATTCTACAAACCTGTTGTGGAGCCAGGTTACTCACCTTTTTGCAAGAACATTGTAAAAATACAATACAATACAATACAATAAGATACAAACACTACAAAAGTTGAGACTTTGTAAAACTGTCTTCACGAAGAAGTGGGTCATCTGAACACCACCTCAGGTTGGTCTCCACACACACACGTTTGTAACTGCATGCACCCAATACACGTACTTGAAATGTATAGATGTATGAAGAGAGAAAAGTGAGAGAAAGAGATGTGGAGGAGAAAAGAGGAAATGTAAACAATGAAAAGAGAGAGGGGGTGGGATGCCAGGACACGGGTTCTCCATCCTGAGGAACTTCTGTCTTAGTCCCCCAGGAATGACTCAACTAAGCTTGGTTTTGTCTCCTGCCTCTGCCAAGCTAGTGGCTTCTTGGTTTATTTTTAGATCACATACTAATAAAATTATGGTAAGTTGAAAATGCCATTAACTTGAAATTGCACCGGGGTCACCCGCTGACTCAGCTGCACAATATCTTGTCAAGTGGGGGCTGCTCACTCCTGTGTTCTCGTGACTCCTTACTCAGAAAGAGCATCATTCTATCTATCTATGGTCTATCAGCAGCCCAGGAAAAAGTAAACTGCAGATTTAAGTGAGGATTCTACTATATATCATTTCACACCGTCAGTAAGTTAAACACATTGTGAGTTAAAGAGTCACAAGGTGAGTTTGTGTGCACATGACCAGAACAAGCTGACTTACCCTTCTAAGTATTGTGAGCTGCAGCAGAACCTGATCCCCTTGGTGGTCAGGAAAAGGGTAACTGAGCAGACAAGCCATGCCAGAAAAGGCAGACAGAATGACCTAGATCTAAGAATAAAAATTCTTGTGTGATGTGTGTGTGTGTGTGTGTGTGTGTGTGTGTGTGTGTATGTGTGTGTGAGAGAGAGAGGTGTGTGAGAGAGAAATGTGTGTATGTGTGTGTGTGTGAGAGAGAGAGAGATGTGGGGGGTGTATGAGGTGTGTGTGTGTGTGTGTGTGTGTGTGTGTGTGTACAGGTGCCTGAAGGTACCAACAGAGGGTGTTCGATCTTCTGGAGCCAGACATGCAGATGGTGGTGAGCAGCCTATCCATTCTGGGTCCTGTAGAAGAGCAGCAAGCACTCTCAACTGTTGAATCTCTCTCCAGCCCTTTCCATGGTTGCAATAGTCTCAAGGAGATAAGGAAAGATATTTCTCACAGAAAGACCCATAAGGGGCCAATTTGGCATATGTGAATGCAATAGCTAAGCAAAATATGATGAGTTGAGCACCATTATGCCCAACTCATCATATTTTGCATAGCTGGAGGTAGATCTGCATCGAGGTAGCAATCTCAGATTTCAAGGCCAACCTGGGCTGCAGAGTGAGGCTTTGTCTCAAAACACAAAGAAATGGAACAAAATAAAGAGAAAGAAAACCTCGATAAAAAACAATGGGCAAAGGAAATAGACGAGTGGTAACTCAGTCAAGAAACCAGATGGGCACCACGGTTGCCCTTACAAAGGATGAGGTAGTCACAAAGTAAAGCAACATTTAGGCTTGCAGGTTCTGCACCACTCAGACCGCCAAAAACAGACAAATAGGAGCAAACTTGTGGAACACTGAGGATAAACTCCCTTCAGCAATACTTACTAAAAGTACTTGTTATCCTAAACTCCATTCATCCCACTGCTGAGCATGGACAAGCCGAAAGAGAAGCAGGCATATTTTCATAAAGTCACATGTAACAAGACTCCTCCTGACAGGTCCACTGAGGGAGCGGGTAGCTGGAGACCACTCATGTGTCCATCTTCCGCACTATGAAAGCAATGCATCATGGGTACTCTGCAGCTGGTATCTAAAGTGCAGGTGGCTGTGTAGGACTGACCCAGGTAGAGAGTCCAGAACAGAACTGAATTTTGGAACCTCTGGTAAGAGAAGAAAATGAGATTAATGTCAGAATCACAGGACTGGTCACGTCCATAAATCCTTGGATTAGGATGAAGACTTTCAGCAACTTTTCCATAATAATCACACACAAAATCAGTACTGTGTTATCTTAATTAAATGTACTAATGAGAGATTGGGCTTTCAAGAGATGTATGTAGCCGGGCAGTGGTGGCACACGCCTTTAATCCCAGCACTTGGGAAGCAGAGGCAGGCAGGCAGATTTCTGAGTTCGAGGCCAGCCTGGTCTACAGAGTGAGTTCCAGGACAGCCAGGGCTACACAGAGAAACTCTGTCTCAAAAAAACAAACAAACAAAAAAAAACCCCAAAAACAGACAAACAAAACAGAGAGAGAGAGAGAGAGAGAGAGAGGTGCCAAGAGTGCCCTGTCCCCACAGGGGGTAATCATAACATTCGAACCCACCTCCGAGCATAGTAAGCTGCATTATTAAGTAAAATAGTTTCATGGTCAGTTTGTATTGGGTTGGACAGGATATCGTTTTGACTAGAAAGCTGCACACTATTCTCTCTGTGCATTTTTTCATTGGACTTAAAAACAGCAAATATTAGTGGACCTAATGTCGGTAGATGGTTTGTTTTCCCAGCCAACCTGTTTTCATAGTAGAACATATCACTGCCACCTCTCCATGTGGAAACCTGGATTTGGCCAAGATTTGTGGCAGTTACTTCATGGCCAGGTGGGCTGGAGTCTGCTTCTCCAACAATAAACATTTTGTGAGCTGCCATTGTGACTACAAAGAGCCTTTATCCACCTATAAGTTACGTCCCCTTGTAACTCCACAAGAATTCAGTCATGGGGGAAAGAAAATAAATACTTTGCGCCACCAGGTATGAAATGCAGGCCACAGGTGCATAAAACACAGCATCCTTTATTATTACATAAGAGTGTAATTTTTAATTTTGCCTCCCAGTTCTTCAAAGTCTGCCTGTGGCTCGCTTGGGAATCCTGGGGGTCTGATGAAAGGTTAGGCATGAGGGAGTAGCACTGAGGTCTTGATGTCGCCCTCAAGTGTGTCTTCTGAGATACCCTGCTGGGTTGATGGGATGTACTGAGTTATCAGTATGTGGAGGGGACCACACTGAAAGGCAAGTTCCACTGCATGTGACTCCAGATACAGCTGTCTACTGCCTCTTCTATGCTACTCTCGACCAGGCCTCAGCACTGATCTCCGTATTGCCATCTGATATCAGGCCTCTCTCCTTAGAGCCCTCACTGAGAACTTCTCCATAGCGAACAGACCCAGGCTTCCATCCTCCTGACACTGCATGATCCACGCTCACATTCCCATTGGTCCACAAGGATGATTTTTGCTCTAGAGCAAGGGGACTTCTTGTCAACACGGTTCCTACCCATAATACACAAAGTTGCCTCCACTTCCTTGGAAGGGAGAATTGCTTCTCTCTATATTAAATGTGATGTGTGCATTGTACATATTCTGTGTCTATAATACAAACAATGCATGAGAATCTGTGTATAAAATAAGAGCTTGACGGGACTGGGAGTTGGGTAACAGGCTCATGCACAAACATGACAGCCTGTGTTCATATCCTGCAGCCATGAAGAAAGCCAGTGTGCCGGAGCACATCTGTAACCCCCAGAGCATGTCTGTAATCCTGAAGTGGGAGACAGACACAGGAGGACCTCAGCCAAGTGGGGAGTTTCAGGTTCAGTGAGGTAGCCTGTCTCAAAACAGTGACTTAGAGAGCTGCAGAGAAAGACAGCAATTTTACCCACTGTCATCTGGACATGCGCACACGCACACATGCATGCATGCATGCATGCGCATGCGCTTACACTCCCCTCCCCCCAACACACACAGAAAAACAAAAGAGTTTAACCAACACATTGGTCAAGGGGAAGGGCAAGCATGGCATAGACTACTGAGATCAGAAGCAGAGAAGGAATAAACCTGATAGAGAGAACTTGCATGCTAACCCAAGTCCCGACAGACATGAGGGTATATTACAGAACACACATTTGTTAGCGCTGTGTCTGGCTGATAGTTCCCCACTTAACCTTGAGTGCTTCAGTTCAGCCTCGCAGTGCTGCACTGACCAGACTCCACCTTGAGCTGAAGAAACTAAATATTTTCCTGTGACTGAAATGTGAAGAAGCCTGGGTCCTCAGTCCTGAAACCACAGAGTTAACAGCGCCGAGACCTGAGACTCCCTGACTTTGCTCATCAGTTTCACCGTCAAATGACTGCCGTGCTGTCTGCATGGATGCGGCCCCTCTGCTCTGACCTGAGTGTGCAGAGTCCTCAACTGCACGCAGAACCCTCTTTCCTTTTCCGGATTATACTACGTGGCTCATACTAACGATCCTCCTGCCTCAAACACTAATTACAGACATGTAGCACTACACAGACCTTGTGTGAAAAATTGTGTCACCAGTGTGTTAAAGAGTTGGGGCTACCAAGGAGGTGATTAAGTCATAGACAGAATTCTCACTTTAT
This sequence comes from Arvicanthis niloticus, assembly GCF_011762505.2. Classification (NCBI taxonomy): domain Eukaryota; kingdom Metazoa; phylum Chordata; class Mammalia; order Rodentia; family Muridae; genus Arvicanthis; species Arvicanthis niloticus. The sequence goes on along the minus strand of NC_047666.1, from coordinate 80,316,626 downwards.
AAAGGGCATGGCAGGACCAGTTGCCCACCGCACGAGCACTCGGCGCTCACTCTCTCTGGAGCACACGGCAACAGGTGCTGTGTGAAGATGTGTCGCATTAAGAAGCAAAAGGCTAATAGTATTTGTTTCGATGTAGGAGGTAAAAGAGAAGAACCCACTCACTCGCAACATTTGTTTGGAACTCTCAGCCGATTGACTGACCTCTGGAAAGATGGCGGGGTGGACCACAGGTGGAAGAGAAGGCCAGAGACAGAGATCTGATCTGGGTCTCAGACGTCAATCGCATCCTAAGGACCTGGCCACGCTACACAGAGTGAAGGGCATCAGCGAGAAGTGACTCCTAACTTACAGATTCATTCCAATTCTAATTTTTTTCCCCGCAGAATTAACTAACGATCCAATTTTAGCTATGATTTCTAAGACAGTTTCCTTCTGTGACACCACATTCAAAGATCCATAAAGCAGCCCTTTTTGGATTTATTTCACATTCCTGTAGCAGATCCCACAGTGTTCAAAGGAGCGACAGCCAGAATTGGCACAGTGCTTTCCGGTATTTTCCTTGTATCTGAGGAGAAACAGGTTGCAAAGGACTAATCAAATGCTGTCTTCACGAGAGCGGGAGCGGGGATGAGATGCAGGAAGGAAGGCACTTCCTGCCAGTCTTCAGTCCCCCTCGCTGGCCTTCCCGCACCTGCAGTGACCTCCAAACCCTGGAGGCAGGCATCGACATGGGAAGAACCCAATTAATATTTGCAAGAAGACAAAGTAAAATCTTCATAAAACACAAGGGCGACCTGGATCCATGCTCTTCAGTAAGGAGGAAAATCATTAGGATAATTGACTAATATATGACAAGCTACAGCTGGTTTGCCTCCCGCTGGAGCCTGGGTTTGCCTCGTGCAGAGAAGACCCCAAGAACCCGTTCAAATGTGTCCCTCGTCCCTCTTGTGACAGCTTTCACTAAATAGCTGAGGTAGCGAGGCTCCAAGTGGCACTTTTCATGTTTCCCTTAAGTCATTCTGTATTTGCAAAATTGAGCTATTTCCAAAGGACTACATTTTACCTTTTTATTAAAGTCACAAAGAACTGCATCCTGGGAAAGCATGTGATGTCCCTGGAATGAACAGAGTGACAAAGGAGTGCAAGGTACTTTTTTTTTTTTTTTTTTTTTTTTTTTTTTTTTTGCCTGCTCAGATATAATATGAGTCCCTGTAAATGGGCTGGGAAGGGTGAGTAAACTAAACTCAGGGTATCCCTGTAAACTCTGGCAGAAACCAAGAGGAGGTGGAGACCCAATTGAGAAGATGATAGAGTTATGGTTTTATAAGGCCTAATGTTGACCCCATAAGAGAACTAAGAGAACGAAGGAGGGAGCAGGAAAGAATGACATTGGGAAACCAGGAATCCCTGTGAGTTCAGCTGAAATACTGAAGATCGCCATGCCCCATCAAGACAGAACATCTAGGGAATTTAATGCATTTATGGAGAAAAATTTCAAAAGATTCATTCCCAGCAGTGAAGGTCTAAGGCATGGGAAGTAAGCATAAAGGGTTTCAGTGTCCCGTGCCTTCACATGTGGCATAGAAGAGATGAGTTAAAAGTGTCCTGAAGCAGAGAAAACATTTTTAAACTTCTTATGTATCATAGACCAGTTCTTCCATAGTGTGGTGGCTCCAGGGTAGGCAAAGGAGGGATGTGTAATGAGGGTGGGAGAGGGGCTATGACCAAACCCAACACTGTGTGCAAAGAGTAGAATCAATAAAATGGAAAAAAAGCAAATAAATAATTTGCAGGGAGAGAGGTGAACAGTGATGAATTAAAGCAGCTTGGAATGGATGGAAACAGAAAATACAGCATAAAAAGCCAAGTGGCTCACAGGTGGCTGCCGTAAACACGTGGCTGTCTCACTTGTGACTTCTCTATAATCCCCAGTAATACACACCCAAAGCTGGACAACACTCGATGGACACCCCATTGCACTGGTTAACCCCACTAAGATTCCAAGCACCAAGGATTACACAGTCCATCTCTTCTACTTGAGAGGTGTTGGAACCCAAGGTGGAAATTCTGGGCATTACCTGCCTGCAAATGCCTGAATTCAGGCAACGGAGGAAACAGTCTTCAAACTGGAGGGTGTCAATGGAAGATGTTGGCAATGCCTCTCCTGTCTATGTGCCTCAGAGGTGCCACACATCAGTCTACCACAAAGATGTCTGCAGCTCCACTGCCCACCAACAGAGGGCGCAATAAAGAAAATTCGGTCTGTATACAACACAATCTCTTTACCGATGAAGAAGAATGGAATTATGTTGTCAAGCTAAAAACTGCATGTGACCAGAGATCATGCTGTTAAAGGCAATAAGCCAGACTCGGAATAACAAAATTTCATGTTTCTTTGAATGGAGTACACATGGTCAAAGCACATGATACACTGGAAAGAAACTATCCATGGGAAACCTAGCACTAGGCACAGTGAGTATAGGCCAATAAAAAAAAAAAAAAAAAAGGTAAAGAAATTAATTGAAATATAAGTAGTCACTCAGTGTATAAAACAAAGTCCCCCTTCCTTGTCCCTCAGGGCAGTCAAGAGAACTAGCCCTGATGTCATTAGAGCAGGTGAGCTGGCCCTGTCCCTCACTGGCTACAGCAGTCAAGAGAGCAGGCTCTGCACCTCAACTGGAAAACACACAGGAGCTGGCCCTGATGGCAAAGGTATGGGTTAGCCAGCCCCAAGGGTGTGAGAGCAAGAAACTAGACCCCCACGAGCTGCAACACTTGGGAGAGTGGGCACCATTCCTTGACTGGACTTCACAGTGGAGCTGGCTATGGAGGCCTGGATGCAGGTAAGCTGGTCCTAAGGTACTAGACCTGCCTCCTGCTGTTGAGGCATTGGAGGGCCTAACCTGAGGAGTGCTACAGAGTTCACACCCTGGTGGTTCCGATAAGGGAGAGCAGGTGGGCAGACTACTCAGCACTATGCAGGCCAGGATCCAGGGCTCTGAATTTGCCTACCCCAAAATCTATATCATCTGTGAACGGTTGTGATGTGTAAAAGGACCAGTCTTGCTGATTCAAAGCTACAGAATCTCCATGACACAGGGCAACAACAGGATAGCCAGGAGGAGTCCCAGTAAGGCTCTAATAGGTGTCACAGAAGCCAGAGATCTGGAACCAGACCAATGACTCATTGCAATGAACATTTGCAAGTGAAGATGTGTGGACAGAGGGATATACTGTGGAACACACTGTGATATATTGTTGTTGTTGTTGGTGGTGGTGGTGGTGGTGGTGGTGTGTGTGTGTGTGTGTGTGTGTGTGTGTGTGTGTGTTTTATTTTGGGGAACTGCAAGGCTGAGGGGCAGATGTGAGAGGATGGAGAGATGAGCAGGACTGGGTTACATGATGTGAAACTCACAAAGGATCAATAAAAATGGTTTTAAAAACAGATAAGAATTGTTAAACTGGAAAAAAATAATAGTATGGAAAAACTTGTCAAATGATTCAGCGATGCCTGGAAAAGAGGTAGGGAGAACAGGAAAGAGTAAATCAGTAATGACAAAAGAAACCTGGTCGCACAATGTCAGAGACGTGAGGCAAACGACTGCCTGACTTGCCTCAGTGGTGGTTTTATCTGGTGTCTGCCCCAGAGCCTGAGCGTCTTGACAGAGAAAGGCAGGGCTTCTTGGGGCTCTGCAGAAATAAGAAAGTCACCGCCAGTGCCTGCCGAGAGCCGCAAGCTGGGCTCTGCTCATGCGTTGACCTGAAAAGGTGGCCATCGTTGCCAGCATCCATTTGTCTGATAGCTTGAAAAACACGCTGTCTCTTAATTTTGCTTATGTGTCTTGGAAGCTTTGCGGCTTCTTCTTTTATTAAATCTTCGTTCTCCTCCTTCCCAGAAGCTGCTCTTTAAAAACACATAAACAGTTCAGTGTGAAAATTAGCCATGCTTGATTCATCATTCATTCTGGAAGAGCGGCTTTTAAAAAGACAGAGGGAATTAAGCTAAGAGTCAGGCTGGGGACGTGCGGGCCTCCCTCGGCTTTGAATTAGATGTGTTTAATGGGAACATGGCCACTAGGGCTGTGAGGAGTGGGGGGAAAAAATCTATTGGCCCTGCTGATACTAAACATTCCAGCTGCGAACGGAATTCGTTTTGGCATACACAAAGTGAATAAGCCTGGACAGGCTTTGAAGGCCTTTTACAAAGACCTGGCCTCTTCCCACCTTCATCAGTCCGCCAGGTGTTGCCTCTGTTGAAACCCTGTTCTTCCTCAAAGAACAGCTCAGATCCCAAAGCCCTGAATTGTAGCCATCAGTGGAAAGTAATTTTGAAATTTTCATCAGAGTCCCCATTGAGGTACAGACTCTCAACACACTGCCAATTGGGACTGTCCACCTGCCAGGCAGGTGATGCTCCTGAAAGCCCTGTGTGAGGGACCATTAGTCGCAAGCTCTGAATAAGGACTCCCAGAATTAAAATACTAGAGAGAGAGAGCGCGTGTGTGCGCGCGCACACACTGAAGCTCATGCTGCAAACCCTCAGCATCGTTTTAAGTGACTTTAGGAGACATGCCCAGGCAGGAGTCCCTGAACACTTCTATGAGAGTAGCAGAAGTGGGCTGGAGACAAGAAGGCGAGTGTCAAAAGCAACCTGGAAGTTTCTACTGCTGGAGCTGGGGACATAGCTCATTGATAAAGTACTTGCCATGCAAGAAAGAGAGGTAGAGTTCAGAGCACTGGCACCCATGTAAAATGACTGGGTAAGGGGATGGTAATCATATGTTGGGGAAGTGAGATAAAAAGATGCTCAAGATTCATTTGCCAGCAAGCCTAGGGCAGCTAGGGGTCTCCAGGTTCATTGGGAGACCCTACCTCAAAAACATAAGGAAGAGGTAGACACATGACGTCAACCGTAGTCTTCACATAAGCACGCGTGCGCACACACATGCACATATACACACATGCAAACACACATACACTGCACACACAAGAATACACATGTATAGTTTGACAACCCACCTTTGATTAAAGTCATTTTCAACTATTATGTGCAAGACAGTTTCTGACCATCCTGTCTTTCTTAAGAAGTTTAAGATGACTTTAGAAGACAAAAAAAAAAAAAAAAAAATCAGTATCTAAAAGAAAAAGAAAAGCTTCTGCAATGGGTAACACTTGTGTGTGTTTAATTAAGAAAAAAATTGCCCCTGCCACATGATGCGTCTGTGTCATATAACCAGGACTCTGTCTGACAGTGACTCCCCAAGACACACCCAGCAGAGCTGGGACATGCAGGAAGGTCACCCTGTAAGGGTAGAAGGCTGATCCCAGCTTCTCCAAGTGGCCCCTGGTCATTAATAAAAACAAGAATGACTTCTCAGAGCCCATTTGTGTCTATGTTCTTTCTTCAACATCTCTTGATGTTTCATGAGCTCAAAATTGGTTTCTTTCTTAAGTGACAATTCTAGATCTTATTGGCTTACTTCTAGGATTTCTATTTTTAATTATGTATATAAAGATATATATGCTCATGAGAGTACAGGTGGCCTTAGAAGCCAGAAGAGGGCATGGGATCTCCTGAATCTAGAGTTACTGGCAGTTATGAGCTGCCCAACAGAGATGCTGGGAACCAAACTCTGGTTAGCAATGGGCCGGCTAGCTTGCAGTGTGCTGTCTAACAGCAGAGACATGCTGGAACTTGCTATGTTCCATCTGGGCTGTGTAATACGAACAATTTAGTAATAGACTGGGGGCCACGCCTAATCTACTCTTTTAACTGCAGTCCTGGCTACCTTCCCAGTGGTGTACCCCAGATGCTTGCTGTTTCTCCTGGCCTCATGCTCATGGTTCCTCTCCCCTCATGGTGGTCTCCTCCTCTTCCTCTCCCTCTTCTTCCTCCTCTTCCTCTCCCTCTTCTCCCTCTTCTTCCTCCTCTTCCTCTCCCTCTTCTTCCTCTTCTTCCTCCTCCCTTTTCTTCTTCTTTCATCCCAGCCTCTCCTCCTCCAACCAGGTCACTCCTAACACACCTACCTCTAATCCCTCCAGGAATTGGCTATAGCCAATTTTATCTAACCAATAGTTTTAAATCAAGAAACAAGGTTTGCACAACAAAAGCTTGTAAACATGAGAAGTCACTCTTAGGCCTAGATCTTCAGGTATAGAATATAACATTACAATACATAACAATAAACCAAACCTCAACAGGGCTTTCTTAATTCTGCCTTAACTAGTCAGAAGAGGAGCACCAACTTCCAAAAGATGTCCTCTCACCTCCTCATGTACACCATGAGTCACAGACACACACACACACACACACACACACACACGTGCTTGTGCAAACGCATACACACATACACAACCACACACACAAACACACACATACAAATAAGTATTTTAAAACTCAGGAGGTAAGTTCTGAAAATGTGGCCGTGAGGGTTGGCCAATTGTAGTTAAGCGCAGCCCAGATAGAATAGATTATAACTGCTGAGAGGACTGATATCTGCCCAGCTCTAGTTCTGATCAAGGCGTATTATAAACATAAAGATTGTGTGTCTTTTATCTAGGAACTGAATGATCAGAGGTGGACTAGAAACCCACATATTGAGATTAAATGTTAATCACTACAACTCTTTTTATGGCTGAGTCTGTACCTCAAGGTATCAAGGCATTCATCTTTTGATAGAAATGTAAGTTGTTCTCTTCTTTGGCAGGGTTATAAACAGTGCAGTTATAAACATTTATAAACAAATTCAGTGCATATGTACTTCTGTGGGATGCCTCAGTGCCTTAATTGGGGTTCCTGTTGCTGTGGAAAACATGACCAAAAGCAACTTGGGAAGGAAGAAAGGGGCTTATTTTATCTTACAATTCTCCAACGCATTCCATCACAGAGGAAGTCTGGGTAGGAATCTGGAAGCAGGAACAGAGGCAGAGGCCACAGAAGAAATGTGTCTACGGGTAAGCTCTTAATGGCTTTGCTCAGTTTGCTTTCATATACACCCTAGGAACCTTCCATATCAATTACTGACTTGCCTATGGGTCAATTTTGATGGAAGCATTTTCCCAATTGAAGTCCCTTTTTACCCAGAAGGCCCTGGCTCTTGTCAAGTTGACAGAAACCTAACATATTACAAAAACAAACAAACAAAAAACCCAGACTTTTATCCTAGCTTTTTGTTTGTTTGATTCACTTTGTTTGTTTTAGTTTGGTCACTGACTTTGTTTTGAGACAAGGCATCACTGTGTATCCCAAGCTAACCTTAAACTGTGGCAATCCTCCTGCCTCAGCTTCCCACTAAGATTGTAAGCATGAGCCACTACACCCAGAGCAAAAGTTTTTGTTTCTCCAAATCCTCTAAAACACTTGGAACCATCTGTCTGTCTTTAACACAGTAGGTACAAGGTGAAACCCAGTATCTTTTCCACGAGTTTGTCGACGACTTGGATAACTTTCTGGGAATGTCTGCTCCAATCCTTCCCTTTTTATTATGATTGGTTTACTTGGTTTTTTTTTTTTAACTACATTTTTACTTGCAGCATTCTAATTGGCAAATCATACACTTTATATTCGTGGAGAACAATGTGGCATTTTGATGTGTGTACACAATGCAGAGTAATTAAACCAAGCATCATCAATGTGTCGGTCATCTTCCTTGACATTCGTTGGGTGATACACTGGCGCTTTGCTGTCCATCATCCTGACTCTAGTCACTTGACAGTGTAACACATCTCAAAGCTCCTTCCTTCCGCCTTCCTTCAGACCTTTTATCTGGTAACTTGCAGACCCTCTTCCCCATCCCAGCCATTAATAAAATGCTAACCCCATTTAATTCCTAGGGAACCAATTTTTCTTGCATCATGACATCACAAAGTCTCTGCCTGCCTGCACCTGGGCTTATTTCACTTTGGTGCATGCTCTGTAGAAGATAGCTACAAAGCAGTGCTGCGAGCATCCTCTGCCACAGAGAACAAGGAAGTGACGAGAATAATGAACAGCTCGGATTCTGACAGGCAACTGAGACCCAAGAACAAAGCAAATTGCCACCAAGCCCCAGCTTCCTAAGCTGCAGATGACAGGATGGGTCCAGCTGGGCAAAGGGAAGCTGAAAAATGCCAGCCACCTCCAGCAGAGCAGTAGACTGGCAGTCCCAACTAGAGGTGATGTCCACAGTTCCCACAAGCTTTAAATCCAGTCTGCGTCCCTGGTTGGAGTTGCAGTGACAGCCCTGCTACAGAAAAGGAACTCAGACTGAGCCCTCCCAACACCCTCAGAAGCCCAGCTGCTATTAATACAACTGCCACCTCTTTGTCACCCTGACACAGCGGGGCTAATATTTGAGTCAAGGACACTATCGAAAGCCTCAGGCCTGTGTGAACTGCAGAGTAGAAGGCTAGCCCCTCAACACCCAGGACCATCAGGACCAGCCACTGCCAGAGGCATAAGCCCACCCCTATCCTATCAGCTCCATGGGAATCCAAATCCTGTCCCTTGGAGCTTCCAGGGTTCTCATCTGTATCCTGAAACTCCAAGGCATGATTGTCAAGGTCGAAAGACTAGCACTTGTCATGCTCACTCTGTGGCTTCAAGAAATAGGTTTCTCCACAGCCCAGTCTTGCCACTGATGCTACACTATCACTCACACTCACCCCACAAGGTAGAGGGAAGGTCACATCCATGTTCTGCATCTCTGGTCCCGCGGTACCAACACCACACAACCTGGTAGCACTAATATTTCCTCTGCCCATGCTCTGACGCTCTACACCAAGGGACACCAAAGCCACCAGCCATCCACACATGTTCCCCAGAATGTAGATAAGGTGTCTGCCTTTCAAAGTCTGTACCTCCAGGAATGTAGACAACCAAGCAACTGTAAAACTCTAACAAGCACAGCCTTAGTTTACTGGAGACCCTCTGAGAGAACCACAGGGAGACAAGACGGGGAGACGAGATCACGGCAAAATGCAAGAGAAATTTTTAATGTTCCAGAATGCTGGGGCCATCCTGCATCATAAAAGTAGAGGCGACCTCACTCAGCTTATTCAGCGGACATTTATACAGTGTCTAGGGGTAGCAACCATTAGGCACAATGTGATTGGCAGAACAGTGACTTTTTAAACTGATTGGTCTTTAGGGAATGAGGCGACAAGGACCTCCCTTGTCTGTGTGTGGCCAATGGTCCATTGTCCATGTGCTCTGGGTCCCCTCCCCACCTGCAGGTCAGTACCCATCCCCTGTGGTCTGAGGAATGTTTATTAGCCTCTGCCTTCTAGAGGGAAGGGGTGTATAAGCATTCTATGACCTTTCTTTTCCAGGAGGGGAGGGGTCTGGTGGAATTTTCCTCTTCACAACAAGCCCCCAAATGCCCTTTGGGCAGATCTCTGCAGTCCTTAGCATTGTGACCATGGTCATGGCCACAAAAGCCCCTGTCATATCCCATACAAATACAGTCATGAAAGTTTTTGTCAAGAGTACATAGATATAGAACATATTCTATATCTCTTTATCTTTTTATAAACACATCACTACCCAACAGAATTTTGCATTTCATATAAATTAAAAGATATTTTCCTACCAAACCTCTGCCATAAAATTTGGAGTAATGGCTGATATAACAGATGTATCATGTAGGTATATGATAAATATAAAAAATAATTGCACCTACAAAAAACCAAGAGGTTTAACTTTCTCCAGAAATAGATCTTGATTTGAAAGAAATCTGTGATATATTGGAATTTGTTTCAAGTAATGATGTTAGGGAAACTGAGTGAAAATACAGGTAGCCCAACAAGTAAAAAGAACAATTCAGAATATGACTGAGAAACTCATCAAAGAGATGCACATCACAGAAAAAGAACAATTTGAAGTCTTGGGACTAAAAATATTGATTACTGCAGATAGGAAACTATTAAAGAGTCAATAGTTGGATTGTGAGAACTCCAGAGGAGAAGTAACAGGTGACATATTGTAAAATCACAAAACAGTAATTGAGACTTCTCAAGTCTTCAAAGAGACTTGGACATCCAGATATGAAAAGGGATCTCAACTATATTCACCCCAAACAAAACAGAACCCAAAATTATACCAAAAATAAAAATATACTAGAAATAACAAGAGTAAAACATCAAGTTACACCCATACAAGGAAATCACCTTAGACTACAAGAGACTCAGCAGAAACCTTAAAATCCAGAAGAAGACAGGATGATATCTGCAAACTCATGAAATGGAAACAAACACAAAACTATAAATAAAGTTTTATATCCAGCAAAACTATCCTTCAGAAATTAAAGTGAAGTAAAATCTTTCTAAAATAAGTAGAAATGGGGAGTTTGCCATCATCTGATCATCTCTGTAAGACATGCTTAGTGGAGGTCAGCACAGAGACAGCGGAAGCTAGCCATCACCATGAGAAAGCACAGGTACTCAAAGAATACTCAAACCTTATCATGACCAAAGACCATGAAACTAAGAGAAGTAGAAAGAGCATGCATTATACAGAATACTCAGTAAGAAACTGTTCTCTGTTCATTTGTCTTATAGGTTTCAGTCCATAGTTAGAGGAAGCCAAATCAAGAACCTGAAGCAAGAACCACTGAAGAACACTGTTTATTTACATTGGGGCTCCAGTTTCTTAGACCTCCCAAGAGCACCTGCCAGGGGTAATACTGCTCACAATGAGCTAGGGCTTCTTATGTCAGTTTTCTCTCAAGAACGTGCCACACAGACATGCTTTACATGCTGATCTTATGAAGGCAAGTCATCACTTGATGTCATCTCTTTGTAAGTATGTCAGGGTGACACTGAAGATCAGCCATCACAGCATGAAGAAAGAAAATCCATAATTACCCTATACTTTCTACAGATGTACAAATAATGTCCCAATTAAAATGCCTTGTAGATTCATTCTTGCTCTCCCAGAAATTTAATTTTTAAGGCTGAATAATACCCTGTTCTGTAGTCATTCTGCTTTTAAAAATCTTTTCATTTTGTAAATGATATCCAGGTTGGTTTCACATGATGCTGCAATGTAGATGGTAGTGAAGATATCTCTCTGATATATTGATTGTCACATATTTAATGTACCCATAGCCATAGAACTTCTGGGTTATATGTCAGTCCTATACCAACATCCATTATCACCATCCAGCACTGTGTAGCATCCCATTTGTTTCCTTGACACAGCTTGCCTTCCATCATTCTGATAAAAGCCATTCTAATGTTAATAAACAATAGCCCACTGGGGTTTGAATTTGTACTCTCCAAGCTTCACCGAGTGACCACATTCTTGTCATCTTTCAGGAGTGGCTGTCCAGGCTCACAACCTATGTTTTCATCTGTTACCTTCTTATCTATCTGTTTGAGTTCCCCTTGTATTGTGAATAACGACTCAGAAAATGCACAGTTTGCAGATATCGTCTCCCAATCAGAGTGGCCCCTTGATTTTGCAGATTCTTTTTCTCCTTGTGCCTCTGGTTTCTAGTTTTAAATAACTTCACTGTTATGTTTGTTCTGTTGTGTGAGCTTTAAAGGTGACAGCAAAACTTCAGATCAATGTTGGGCATGTTTACTCACCTGTTTTCTCCATTTTCTCATAGTTTTGGGGTCTCTCATTAAGACTTTAATCAAATTTGATATTATTTTTGTGTGTGGTATCAGATAGGGTCTAATTTTTTTCTGGTTGTGGGTAATCATCTTTCCCAGAACTATTCAATGAAGACACTATTTTTCTTCTATCATGTGATCTTTGAGCCTGTGGAAAATCAGACATGAACGTGTGAATTTACATCTGGACTTCGACTATGTTCCATCAGATTGGGAGTCTGTGTCCATAATCCTATCATGGCGCTTTGACTATAATTGTTTTACGATATGTTCTGAAGCCAGGTATTATGATGCCGTGTGTCATTCAGTTATGGTGCAAAACTTTCAAGATTATTTTTATCTATTTAGAATGTTTTGTAGTGACGTAAAAATTTATGGCTTGCATTTTCAACTTTCGTGGAAAATGCCATTGAATTTTGATTCAAAATTCAATGAATTTTGATTCAATGAATTTTGATTCAATTTTGATTCAAAATTCAATGAATTTTGATTCAATGGCATTTTGGAAATGAGGCATGTTAATATGTCAGTTTTCCTAATCCACGAACACAGGATCACAGGATACCTTTCTAGCTTGTTTGTTTGTTTGTTTGTTTGTTTCACCAATTTTAACTGTACCTTTTAGTTTTCATCATATGAATATTTTACTTCCCTTGAAAAATCATTTATACCTTAAGTAGCTGGCTGTTGATGATGATGTTGCTATTTTAAAGTGGGTATTTCTTGGTTTTCTTTTAAACAACTAATAATTAGTGTGTAGCAGGATACTTATTCTGCTACATTGTATTCCCAGTGCAGCTCAGTGATTAGGCAGTAGAAGAAGAGGTGGAGCTGGGACAGAAAGATAGGAAGGGGAGGAGAGAAAGAGAGGAAGGAGAGGGGAGAAAGAGAAGAAGGGGTGGAGAGAAAGAGAGGAAGGGAAGGGGAGAACAAGAGGAAGGAGTGGGAGGAGAGAGAGATAGAAGGACGATGAAGGAGAAAGACATGGAAAAACCACAAGTTATAAGGTATCTCATAGATAGGGAATAAAATAGGGTAGTGATAAATCTGCCCAATCTAGACATGCAGTTTGTGTTCATAATAATTGAGTTGTGTTTTCTTCAGTCCTATTTGGGTTGGAAATTTACCCCAACATTAGTGTACTGAAATGCTGCTGGGTTTTGTATATTGATTATCATGCCTGTACATTTACTGAATTCTTTTATCAGTTCTAACAGTGTTTGGGTGGTGCTGGTAAGTTTTCCTATTAACGCTGTCTTCGAACATAAGTAACTTCTCTGTGCACTCACAGGAAGACTTTTGTCTCTTATTCCTACAGAATTGGTTGTTCTACCACTTCAAAAGTAAGCAGAAGGGAAGTGAGGAGAGTGGAAGTCTTGTTTTGCTCATTACCTTCCAGGGGATGCTTCCAACTTCTCTCTGCACAGCTTTTCTTTTCTTTTTTTTTTTTTTCCTTTTTTTTTTATTGGATATTTTATTTATATTTCAGATGCCATTCCCTTTCCCATTTCCCCCATCCCATACCCCCTTCTCCTTTTTCCTTTTATACAATTTTTTAATGTTAACCAATGGCTTTATAAATTTGGTAATGCTCAATATCAATCAGAAGTGTAACCTAATAACCAACCTAGATATATCAACTATCTTTGACTGGAGAAGACATGTGAATATCTGCCTCCATGTCTGGCCCCCTTATCTCTTTCTCTATCATCACCTAGCTTCTCCTCTCCTTCTCCTCCTCCTCTCCTTACTCCTCCTCTCCTTACTCTTCCCACCTTAGCTCCTCCTACATATCACCCTTCCTGTTAAAATATAACTTTTCTCTCAAAATACAGTTAGAGAATAACTATACCAATTTCTGTCAGTAAGGTGCAAGATAGACCTAATACCAAGTCCATCATTTTGTTGACTAGGCAGAACCTCTGTCATCTCTCCTAAATAAAAGACTTGGTTCTGAACCTGGCTTTTTTTTCTTGGCTTTAGAATGAATGTCAGCTGAAAACCATCCTCTCAAATCTTTTCTCTCAAAGTAAATAGCCAGGATTGGCTATGAGACTATAAGTTTTCGACCCCGTCAGAAATCCAGAATGGCTGAGTTAACTGAAATTATAGAAATCACAAAGCATAGCTTCTAAAACATAGCCAATTTATAGAGACCGCTGAACACCTGGACAGTCCCTATACTACAGAACGTTGGAGCATCGATCTTCAGCCTTCTGGCCCAGGATCATCTGACAGACCTAGTGATGCAGAATTATTAAGGGCTGATTACTCTGTCTTGGCAGATATAATCAGTCAACTATTCCGCAAGTGTGTCTGTCCTTTTCTGGACAGTAATGTGTCTGTAGATGAAAAGAGGCAATTCTTGCCTAGTGGCTGACTTACCACAATTGGAATAACTCCAAAGATGCTCAATTTCTTCTTAGAATCCAAGACAGGAAGCTGTCAGGAGCAGACAGGTCTCTAATCAAAATGAACATTTATACAGAAATGTTTGTAACATCAATTCTGTAGATTTCTGATGTTTTGAAAACCAACTATTTATGTAAGGCAGTCTGGACTGTTGTCTATTAACTCCTCTCAGCTATTTCTAAATAAAATATAGAAAACACCCTAACAATAAACTCAAAGCCATGAATTTGCTATAGGCCCTTAACTTACAGGCTAACCATCTCAAATCAGTTAAAAAAGTTAAAGAAGGACTGGGTCTAAGCCTTGTATTCCTAAATGTGTTATACAGGCGCAATGCCTATAATAGTAACAATATTCATCTCACTTTTATATTAATAAGAAGCTCGTACCAATGAAAACCTTAAATTTGAAATCAAAGTAAATTTTGTACCATTTAAGAAATTATAACTTCATCTTAATAACAATTATACATATTTCTACCAATAGGTTATGGCTATGCAATAAATCCTAGCTAATCCTCCCTGTTCCACCAAAACCACTACTTTTCCCTAGAAAGACAGCCCAGTATTAACTACCTCAGTCCCCAAGCCCAGGGAATAGGGGCACCGACTCTTCATTAACTTCTTCAAGCTGATTATGGGTGTCGAGATATTAGAAGAGGGGTTGGGGGAAGAGTAAATTGATAAGCCTCTGACACTGTGTCTTCACTGCATCCAGATGGAATTCCAGGACCTCAGAGGTTCGAGCAGGTGTGCTCAGCTTGCCTGACGAGTAGATACACCAAGGCTATGTATTCTGCAATATACAATTCTCAAAACAAATTTAAGTATCAAGATAATTGTTTGTTTGAATTCTGGAATCTAGTCTTCTGGCAGCCTGCCTCTGTCATGTCTAATCCATATAATTCTGGGAGTTTCTATGAGGGTGTGCTCCCACCATCCTCCCATTTTTGACTTCCTGCTCTCAAATTTCCCAACATCAGGGAATCCAAACTAGGCCCTCCATTTCCACTGATGCCTAACCCCTTACCCCATTCCCCCCACCCTCCAATTACTATGAGGGTGTGCTCCCACCATCCTCTCATTCCCACCTCCCTGCTCTTGCAATTCCCCAACACTAGGGAATCCAAACTTTCAGGTACCAAGGCTGTCCACTTCCACTGATGCCTGGCAAGGCCACCCTCAACTACTTATACAGGTGGAGCCATGAGTCCCCCCGCCCCATTTGTGTTCTCAGGCTGGAGATTTTAGAGTGGCTACTCCAGCTTGTTTCTTAGGACCATTTGCTTGCAAAAATGTTTTCCAGCCTTTTACTCTAAGGTAGAGTCTGTCTTTGTACTGAGGTGGGTTACCTGTATGCAGCAAAATGCTGGGTCCCATTTATATATCCAGTCCATTAGCCTGTCTTTTAATTGGGGAACTGAGTCCATTGATGTTAAGAGATATTAAGGAACAGTGATTGTTGTCTCCTGTTATTTTTGTTATTAGAGGTGAAGTTATCTTTGTGTGGCTATCTTCTTTTGGATTTGTTGGAAGAGGGTTACTTTCTTGCTCTTTCTAGGGTATAATTTCCCTCCTTGTATTGGAGCTTTCCTGCTATTATCCTTTGTAATGCTGGGTTTGTGGAAAGATATTGTGTAAATTTGGTTTTGTCATGGAATATCTTGATTTCTCCATCTATGGTAATTGAGAGTTTTGCTGGGTATAGTAGACTGGGCTGGCATCTGTGTTCTCTTAGGATCTGTATGACATCTGTCCAGCATTTTCTAGCTTTTATAGTGACTGGTGAGAAGTCTGGCATAATTCTGATAGGTCTGCCTTTATATGTTACTTGGCCTTTCTCCCTTTCTGCATTTAATATTCTTTCTTTGTTTTGTGCACTTGATGGTTTGATTATTATGTGACGGGAGGTATTTCTTTCCTGGTCTAGTCTATTTGACATTCTCTAAGCTTCTTATATGTTTATGGGCATCTTGTTCTTTAGATTAGGGAAGTTTTCTTCTATAATTTTGTTGAAGATATTCATTGGCCCTTTAAGTTGGGAATCTTCACTCTCATCTATACCTATTATCCTTAGATTTGGTCTCCTCATTGTGTCCTGGATTTCCTGGATATTTTGTGTTAAGAACTGTTTTGCATTTTCCATTTTCTTTGACAGTTGTGTTGATATTTTCTATGGTATCTTCTGCACCTGAGATTCTTTCTTCTATCTCTTGTATTCTGTTGGTGATGCCTGTGTCTGTGACTCCTGATTTCTTTCCTAGGTTTTCTATCTCCAGCATAGTCTCCCTTTGTGATTTCTTGATTGTTTCTACTTCCATTTTTATGTCCTGGATGGTTTTGTTCAATTCCTTCACCTGTTTAGTTGTGTTCTCTTGTAATTCTTTAAGGGATTTTTGTGTTTCCTCTTTAAGGGCTTCTACCTGTTTATCTGTGTTCTCCTTAAATTCTTTGAGAGTGTTATTTATGTCCTTCTTAAAGTCCTCTATCATTAT
This sequence comes from Arvicanthis niloticus, assembly GCF_011762505.2. Classification (NCBI taxonomy): domain Eukaryota; kingdom Metazoa; phylum Chordata; class Mammalia; order Rodentia; family Muridae; genus Arvicanthis; species Arvicanthis niloticus. The sequence continues at coordinate 80,300,122 of NC_047666.1, read as the reverse complement.
CATTAAAAGTGATTTTAAATCTGAATCTTGCTTTCCTGGTGATATGGGGAATTCAGGACTATCTAGTGTGGGAGAACTAGGTTCTAATGATGCCAAGTACCCTGGGTTACTGATGCTTATGTTCTTGCACTTGTCTTTTGCCATCTGTATCTCTTTAGTGCTACCTGCCCTGTCCCTGACTGGAGCCTATCTTTCCTATTATCTTGGTTGTATCAGAACTTTGTGGGGTGGGTGTAACTACTGAGGTAAGCGCTGGGGCCCAAAATCTGCTCAGTGCTCAAGCGCAGACAAGATGCTGCCCAGGTTAGAGCTCTGGGAGCCCCATTTCCTCTGGGTTCTTAGAGATTGGGGGCAGAGCTGCCACCCAAGATCTGTTCAGTGCTCTGGCCCAGACTGGAAGGAACCAGTGCTCTGGGCAGGGAGTGACTTCCTGGGTCCTTGTGGGTTCTGTGTGATTGGGGGCAGAGCTGCCATCTTGGATCTGTTCAGTTCCTGGGCCCAGACCAGAAGGCTCTACACAGCATTTCTTCTTCCTCAGTTAAAGTCAGCTGCATTGTCATGGATATATTGAGCTATCATTCCATGCCAAAGATGAAACCCACTTCATCCTGGTGAATAATTCCTTTACTGTGATGACTTATGTTTACTAGTATTCTGTGAAGGATTTTTGGTCTATTGTTACTTTTCAGTTATAGAACACTCATCTGACTTTGTTATCAAGGCAATGCTGATGTCATGAAGACAATCTGGAATACTTTTTCATTCTTTAAGCTTTTGGAAGAAGTCAAGAAGAATTGATACAATTCTTTAACTGTTTGATGGCATCAACAATGAAATAGACCTGGGCTTTTCTTTTACAAATATCCAGTCTCTCATCTGTCATGGTCAGTTCAGACTTCCTGTTTTTCCCATAGCTCAGAGTTGGTAGGCTACATGTGTGGAAGATTCTGACTCTTATCGAGTTCCTGGAGTACAGTTGTGAGGCTTTGCATGGCATGGTGCCAACCAATGTCTCATTTCCATCTCTCACTTCCGTGCGATGGTGCCAGCCAATGCCTCACTTCTGTGTCATGGTGCCAGTTAATGTTTCACTTCTGTCTCTCACTTCTATGTCATGGTGCCAGCCAATGCCTCACTTTTGTGTTTTACTTCCGTGCCATGGGGCTAGCCAATGTCTCACTTCTGCCTCTCACTTCCGTGTCATGTTGCCAGCTAATGTTTCACTTCTGTCTCTCACTTCTATGTCATAGTGCCAGCCAATGTCTCACTTCCATGTCATGGTGCCAGCCAATGTCTCATTTCTGCCTCTCACTTCCATGTCATATTGCTAGTTAATGTTTCACTTCTGTCTCTCACTTCCGTCTATCATTTCCCCATCGTGGTGCCAGCCAATGCCTCACTTCTGTCTCTCACTTCCGTCTATCATTTCCCCATTGTGGTGCCAGCCAATGCCTCACTTCCGTCTCTCACTTCCCTAATTTGAAACATTTCCTACTTTGCTTCTCAACCATGTTTTAAAAAACAAATTCAAGTTTCCCAGTTTTATACTGACTTCCTCATCCCTACCTAATTTCTTTCTGCTCTGGTCTTCATTATTTCCTTCATTCTCTTAGCTTTGAGTTTAACCTGGTCCTTTACAAGGTTCTTTGAACTTGTTTCTGTGAGACCCGGGTTTACCAGGTACATCGTAGCTGGTTGGAGGAATGTACAGTCAGTACCTAGACTACACCATCCCACTCTCTGCAGGTCCTCAGCATTTATGTGGCAAAGTCTACTAGCAGCCTTATAGAGACTCCGTTGAATGTGGTACAGCTCCTATCTTTCTCTTGCTCTGATTTGATTTTTAATTTAGTTAGGATGTGTCACAGTGAGTTCCTCTTTGGGCTGGATTTGATTGTAAACCTCTGTACTCTTGATCCTTGCAAGCATGTTCCCTTTCCCAGGATTTGGGAAGATTTTTGAGGCCTCATGCTGAAATACAGTTTGTTTGTTTTTGTTGTTCTTTTGTGTTGTTGTTGTTGGCCTTTTGTTATCTGTCTGTTTCTTTTGCTTTTTCTTTTTTTTTTAATTGGGTAATTTCAAATGTCCCATCTTTAAGTAAAATAATATTTCTTCTTCAAAAAAATCTTATTATCAGCATCATTATCTTTGCACGTGTGTGGTCCGTGTGTGTGCACACATGTCTTGTGTGTAGGTCAGAGAACACCATTCAGATATCAGTCCTTCACTTCTACCCTGAGATTCAGGAACTGAGCCCAGGTGGCCAGGTCTCTGTGGTGAGTGCCTTTATCTGCAGCCATGTTCCAATCCTTTCTCTTCTTCTTAATCAAGTGCACTGCTAAACTCTTTATTGGATATTTTATTTCAGTTGCTTGTACCCTTTTCACTACTACACTTTCTTTGAGAGTTTTGTTTTTATTTCTCTGTGAGAATTCTTGTTTTGCTCATAAATTGTTTTCCAAATTTCAGTTATGTCTCTATATGTATTTTCCTGTAATTCCAAACTTTCCCACCAGGATGATTCTGAGTCCCTTGTGGGTGATGGGGTGGAGGGAGTCATTTCATAAATCTCTACTTCTTTACAGTTTATTATCAGAAATTTGTTTCTTTTGATGATGTTATATTTCCCTAATTTTTCATAATCCCTGTGCTCTTCGGCTGGTTGTTACAGCTTTAAGGAAAGGCTCCCTCTTATAGCCTTTGCTGGTGTTCCTTGTTGATTTTCTTTTTCTTAGTCCAACCTAGGATTCTGGTTGGACCAGTGAGTGGTTCCCAAACAGAAAGATCTGTCACATTCTGTAGTTGGGCTGGCTGTTAGTGATATTCTGAGATCAGGTGGAACCACAGGCTAGTCTCTATATTCCTGAGATCACTGGCTGGACGCTGCAAGGAATCAGCACTGCTAGCTGAGTGCTACACTTACTTGGGCAGTAGTGTAGATTGTCTTTCCCAACTAGTCAATGACTGGACCCTGTACTGAAGCATGGCCTAAGGCCAGGCTCTGAAGCTATGTGAAATCTCGGAGATCATTACTCAACAAATTGGGCTAGAAAAGGACAGGCTACATTCTTCAGATATGCGTGAACACAGACTCACTTTCGTACTGGGGTAATGTGGAGCATTAACATTGAAAATCGATGTATTAACCGTACGGCCACCGGGCCAAGCAAGCCAGATGTTCCCATCTCTGTTCCTTTCTGCACTGTTGCCGGCGTCTGGCCTAGGAAAGGGTTAAGGAATGAACATGGGTTTGGCAGAGTCAGAGCTCAGCAGCTGGCCTGGGCTAGGCCATATGCTCCTCTTGCAGATAGATAATCACTAACGCAGACTGGGAAGGTTTCAAGAAAAGCACTGGGCTGAGTAAAGAAGCCAAAGGGTTGAGCCTGAGAGGCCCATCAACCTCACGTCCTGTAGTGCGATGCTATTGGCCAGCTTCTCTCATGGTGTGCTGGCACCAACAGAATACAGAGCCTCCATCAGGAGTCCTAAGCTGTTATTCTGAACCCTATCTCTTGTTCTTTGTTTCTTACTGACCCCAGGTGGTCTAATCCCGACAGTCCCCTCATTATTTCCAATGAAGGTACACTACAGCGTACTTCCTGTGCGGAGGAACCAGAATGGCAATGAAATATAATATTTAAATCCTACTGTTGCCTCTATCTGAAAAAACAAAACAAAACTCTCCAAGTCCAAGGAAATCTGTAGTGCTGGCTTATGGGCATGAAGACAATGCAGAAAAATTAAAATACTCTCCTCACTCTCAGTGGACTGCTACCCTTCTGCAAGTTCACATAAGTGTCTACATCACCTCCAGAAAGAGCCCTAGTCTGTAAATAGGTGGTCTCATTCTGCATGGTAGATGTGGACAATTCCGTCATCCTATCTGATATCAGATATTGGTATTTTCATTACTGAGTTGTTATAATAATTCTTTCTTAACATGGATATATACTCTAGATACCCTGCATATCCTTTAACTAAATATATGACTTGTAAAGGTTTTCTCCATTATAGGACTTGTTTTACAGTCTTCATGACATTCCTTGAAGCAAAAATGTTTCCAAGTTTGGGAGTATTTTTAAGACTATTTTTATTATTTTTATTTTCATGTGTGTGTGTGTGTGTCTCTCTCTCTGTGTGTGTGTGTGTGTGTACGTACAAGCATGCATGCACATGCACATGGATATGTGTGGACATGAGTGCAGTGTCCACATAGGCCAGAAGAGGGTGGCAACTCATCAGGAACTGGAGTTTCACTACACAGCTGTGAGCTGCCAGATGTGGGTGCTGGGAACCAAACTCTGGTCCTCTGGATGATCAGCAAATGTTCTTATCTGTTGAGCCGTCTCTCTGGTTCCAGTGTTTTCAGGTTTCATAGTCTAAATTTTCAATCTTCTCTTAGTTCTTGTACTTTTCATGCCATAATCTATAAAATTTAATATCTGTATTAATAACTTTTTCGATTTCTGTGATTACTATTACCAAAGCAATTTATAAAGGGGAGTGTCTAATTGGACACTTCCCCTTATAAATGCTTCCAAATGGTTAGAAGTTTATGAGGGCAGAGCCAAGGCTTGGTGGCAGGAAGCTAGGAATAGAACTGAGAGTTCACATCTTAATTCATAAAGAGGAACCAGAAAGGAGACTAGGAAAAGCAAAAGTCTTTTTAAATATCAAGCCCTGCTTCCAGTGACACACCTCCTCCAACAAGGCCACACCTCCTAATCTTTCCCAAGCAGTTCCACCAACTTGGGACCAAGTATTCAAACATGAGCCTATGGAGGGCCATTCTCATTCAAACCACCACATAAGCCAATATTGCATATTCATTCTTATTTTTACCAACTCATTTAAGGTTATGACCTTGAATTGATGTATGTGCCTGATATAAAGTAAGAATCCAAATTTATTTATTATTTTGCATAAAGATCCTCAGTTCTCCCAACACTAGTTATAGAAAACATTGTCACTTCCTTGATTACATTGTATTGATTGCTATCAATTGTATTCTTTCATGGTAAATTTTAAAACTCATAAAAGAAGACTGCTTCAAAGTGTGGCTCATTGTTAGAGCAACAATAAAAGTAGAAAATTATATTATAATATTATATATAAATAATGTTTTAAAGAGCAAATGTATACATAGATTCATAATATATAAACTAAGATGGTGAAGGGGATATCTGGGGGCTAGAACAGTCATTTCCCATGTTGCGGGGGGGAGGGGAAGAGCTATTGAGGATTTCTTTCAGAAACCCTGTCAAATAAAAAAAACTAAATTACAGAGGAATTGGGATATATACAAACTAATGGGAAAGTAAGAACCTTAGCTTTGATAAGAATTTAGGGGATAGAATTAATAGGCCAAAACCCAATTCAATCTGTAAGTCAGAATGCATCCAAGGATGAGAACATGCGGTTAAGAATGCCAGCACAAGCTGGTCAGCTGCACTAACTGAGATTTGCCATCATGCCTGGAACCTTTTGTGGTCCACTCAGTGACCCAGGAAAACCATAGCTGTGCTATGATCTATCAGAGTCCTTCAAGCCAAGAATTGGCTGAAACAGACATGTGTTCCATCTTCACACAACATCTTTTTTGAGTGTTAGTTTTCTGAACAAATGGAACTGAAGAAAATGTGTAACCATTTAGAGATTTCTGTTGTCTGTCTTTTCCTCTTAAGTAGGCTTGGTGCAAAACCCTCAGTTAAAAGTTTTAAAAAGAGGAGGAGGAGGAGGAAGAGGAGGAGGAAGATGATGATGATGATGATGATGATGATGATGATGAGGAGGAGGAGGAAGAAGAAGAAGAAGAAGAAGAAGAAGAAGAAGAAGAAGAAGAAGAAGAAGAAGAAGAAGAAGAAGAAGAAGAACAACAACAACAACAACAACAACAACAACAACAACAACAACTTTAAGACTTTTATATAATCAAAATGCAGAGTAATTCCCAGGAGTAGAGCACACCCTTCTGCAGATTAAAATTCCTCTACCCCTTGTCAGCCCATCTAAACAGCCCTGTATGGTTTCCGTGTGGTCTCCGTCTGCGTGCCTTTCCTAGTTCTACAACTTCTACACACAAATGACTTTGAGATGCTGACAAAGTTTGTCTTGAAGATAAGTGGGGGGGGGAGATACTGACACAGACTGATTAGTGTTGCATGTAACTTTTAAAAGGACAGGGCCCAACCCAAGCTCCTGGCTTAGCTCCAAGATGGGTAGCAACCAACCCCCAACCTGGGGAAATCTAGGAGCTGCTTTCTGCACTCTACCGGCTTCGACAAGCCACCAGGCTGCGCTCTCTCTCTCTCTCTCTCTCTCTCTCTCTCTCTCTCTCTCTCTCTCTCTCTCTCTCTTTCTCTTTCTCTCTCTCCCTCCCCCATCTTAGCTCTCCATGGAATGAAAATCAGATTAGCACCTGGATTGAGGTTGAGGGAGGGAAATTTAAATGGTTCGGGCGATGGGGAATATTTTATCAGAGACTGTTTACTCAATAATTTTATTGTACTAGCTTTAAACTAATTGAGTTTGATAAATTAATGATGACTGAATGGGAAAGTATCTTTATTTTAGGAGATATTTGCTGAACTAAGAGAAAAATGCCATGTTGACTACAACTCACATTAACATTGTTGGGGGGGGGGAATCATGAGAAGGAAGAAATATAAGCTCTATAGCAAAGTGTTTCATCTCCTGACACCACTGTAAATCCAACATGGTTGAATAGCAATAATTCAATGTTGTAGATATCATCAGAGGTCAACAGGATCACCTGTTTTTCTCTTCTTCCCCATGTTTTTCTTTTCTTTCCCATTGTGAGGTTCTCATATGACCCCATCCACCTCCCCATCCTCCTCACATGCCTTTTGACTTAATCTTTGCAAAGACTTTAAAATTTGTGCCCATTCTAAATAAAGGTAAGGTGGAAAACTGAACTGAAGCTTTGCCTGGACTCACTTTGAACTTCACCTAATATGAGGCCCCAAAAGAGAAAAAGTGAGCTGATGGGGGGTGGTGACTCTAAAACTTTATGGGCAGTAAGCCCAGGATGCAGCTCAGCAGTAGTGTAGGGTCCTGTGCTCAGCCACTAGACCACCAAGCAACAAGCAGAAAAAGACAAAGAGGTAGCCCCAACCCCTGTAAAAACCACACTGAACAGTGGATATAAGACCTGTTCTAGGTAGCCTGATGTTTTATATAGTCTTGTGATCATGAGGTGTCTGTCAAGTATGAAATAGTAATGCCAACAGGTAGGCCTATTTTTATATTTTTAAATTGTGTGTGCACATGTGTCACGGCATGACACATGCAGAGAGGTCAAAGGATAACTTGTAGGAGTCAGTTCTCTCTACCACATAGGTCCTAGGTATTGCAGTCAGGTTGTCAGGCCTCGTGGCAAGTCACTTTACAAGGTAAGCCATCTTGTGGGCTCCAAAGTGTGTCTTTCTACAGACAGATATACACGGATCAATTTATCATGTCAAAATAAAAATAGAAGAGCATCTCAAATGAAAAAGCTAGAAAGGGTAGGTAACTGAAAAGTAAGATAATGGAAGAAGGAAAAGGTCTGGAGAATGGCTCAGGGTTAAAACACTCACTGCTTGTGGTGGTTTGAATAGGTTTGGCCCCCATAGACTCATATTCCAGTGGTTGGCCCATAGGGAGTGGCACTATTAGGAGGTGTGACCTTGTTGGAGTATGTGTGGTCTTGTCAGAGGAAATGTGTCACTGGGAGGGAGGGGAGGGTGGGCTTTGAGATCTCCTAAGCTCAAGCTATCCTCAATGTAGCACATGGTCTCCTGCTGGCTGCATCTCAAGGTGTACAAATCTCATCTCCTCCAGCACCACGTCTGCTTATCTGATATCACGGTTTCTGCCATGATGATAACAGACTAAACCTCTGAACTACAAGCCAACCCCTTTATAAGAGTTGCCATGGTCATGGTGTCTCTTCACAGCAATAAAATCCTACCTAAGACAGAGGTTGGGAACAGGGACTGGGATATTACTGTGATAGGATGTTTTTTGTCTGGAGTAATGTGAGACTTGGGACCTTGGGTTAAGAACACAGTTGAATACTTTCAGTGAGTCTTAATGGGACATGCTAGTAGGAACATGGAAGACAAAGGTGCTGAGGGTGGTTTGAACTGTGAGGGTCTGGCTAAGAGGTTTCAGAAAAGAAGAATGTTAGTATATGGCTTAGAGACTATTTCTGTGATATCTTAGCAAAGAAAATGCTGGTGATTTTTTCCCTTGTCTGAATGTGTGCCTGAAGCTAAAGAATTTTTGGATTAATTCTACTGGCAGAGGAGATCTCAAAACAGCCTGGTACTGACTCTGCCATGTGATTATTAGTGGTCATTCCTATAAAGATCTATAATGAAAAGGTGCAAGCTGAGCAAGAAAAGTTACAAAATGTACAATTTGAGAAGAAAGGGGTCATCAGGATGTACAAAGCTAAGTCCTGTGTTCAAGGAGATAAGCAGATTAAAGATACTAAATAGAATAAAGGAAGTGGTGACCTCAAAGCAAGATCCTACTCAGCTTCCAACTTCTCAGAAGAGATTAAAGAAAAATCTCAGTGCCTTGTGTGGTAGCCCAAGCCTTTAATACTTGTACTCTAGGTGCAAAAGCAGGAGTATCTCTGAGTTCAAGGCCAGCCTGGTCTACAGAGCAAGTTCCAGGACAGCCAGAATTAAGAGTGAAGGAAGATGAAATTGAGCAAGGGGCCATGCTCCAACCCCAGAAAGCAGCAGAACTTGACGGCTTTGGCCATGTGACTCTGGCTTTAAAGTCAAGGATAGAAGAGAGGAGTTGTGGAATCTCCCTCTGTGACTAAGGAAAGCCACTGAGTCAAGGTGTGTGGCAGGGGTGTCCCTGCCTGGAGGCCGAGAGAGGCCATTGCATGAAGTTGTGATGTTGAAGTTGCCTTAGAGACCCAAAGATGTTGGAGACACCAGAGTAATGAGATTCCTGCTGAGGGAAGCCGCTAACAGGGAATAGAACCAGACCAAGAAAAAGAAGTGTGCTGCAGTCAACAAAGATGAAAGGAAATGAAGATCTGAGGAGCATTTTGACATCAGACATGGAGATGCAGAGTTTGGAGTTTGTCCAGCTGGTTTTCAGTCTTGCTTTGGTCCAGTATTTCCTCACTATGCTCCTTTCTCTACATTTTGGAACAGTAATCTATCCTGTGTCATTATGCATTGGGAATATGTAATCTGATTTTTAATTTTGACTTTATAGGGGATTACAGATAAGAGATTGCATGAATCTCAGAAAAGACTTTGAGCTTTGGACTTTTAAACATTGTTGAGACTGCGATAGACCATGGGGACTTCTGAAGTCTGACTAAATGCATGTTGCATTATGTTATGGCTACAAGTCTATGGAAGCCAGGGAGCGGAGTGTGCTGATTTGAATGTGTATAGCCCACACAGACTCATGTATTTGAATGCTTGCCCATAGGAAGTGGCACTATTAGGAGGTGTGGCCTTATTAGAGTAGATGTGATCTTGTTGGAGGAGGTGTGGCCTTGTGGGAGCAGGCTTTGAAGTCTCCTATGTTCAAGCTATACCCAGTGTGGAACACGGTCTTTTTCTGCTACCTGTGGCTCAAGATATAGAACTCTCAGCTCCTTCTCCAGTACCATGTCATGTCTGCCTGCATGATGCCATACCACCTGCTGTGATGTAATGGACTAAACCTCTGAAATGTAAGCCAGCCTCAACTAAATGTTGTCTAAGAGTTGCTGAGGTTGTGGTGTCTCTTCACAGCACTAAAACCCTAACTAAAACACTGCTCTTGCCGAAGATTTGTGTTTAGATTCCCAGTACCTACATGGCAGCTCACAGCTTCCCAATTCCACGAGACATGATCCCCTTCATGACCCCCTTCTCCTAGCCTCCATGGGCACTACATACATATGGGGCACATACACACCTGTAGGCAAAACATACATATACAAACATAAAATCAAATGTCAAAATATTTGATTTTATGTTTGATTTTATGTTTCAGAAAATGAGTCTGGGTAGAGGGTATATGCATTGAAAGAAGTGTATAAAAACATGAAGAAACACAAGCCCTATTTCAAATCTTTTCTTTTGGAAGGAATACTTTGTTACATTTTTCTTTGTGAAAGACCCTAACCTTAAGCAGACCTCAAATGGGCAAAATGCTGTTACTGTACATTGTAAGGTTCCGATGTTAGCAAGCAACAACTCTCAGTTCATACTCACAGGTGTGCCCAGTCTGCATGTCACCCCCATGTGCCCCTGGCTGACTGTTAATGCAGCCCAAATATGATAAGTTCCTTACAGTGCAAAGAACAATCTATAATACCATAGATTTTGAATGAATGAGCTTATTAATTATATATCAAACCAAAGCAAAGGAATAAATAAAAAGATAGAAGATAGGTAGGTAGATATATAGATGATAGATAGATAATAGATAGGTAGCTATGGATAAATAACAGATGATAGGTAGATACATAGATGATAGATATGTAGACAAATAATAAAAAATAGATGGATAGATAGAAGATAGATAGATAGATAGATAGATAGATAGATAGATGATAGATAGGTAGATAGATAGATGATAGATAGACAGATAGACAGATAGACAGACAGGTCTACAGGTAGACAGGTAGACAGGTAGACAGGTAGACAGATAGACAGATAGACAGATAGACAGATAGACAGATAGACAGATAGACAGATAGACAGATAGACAGATAGACAGATAGACAGATAGACAGATAGATAGATAGATAGATAGATGGATAGATAGATAGATAGATAGATAGATGATAGAAGAGAGAGAGTAATTAGATTGATAATAGATGTAGTAAAACATTCTCAAACTTGGTGCTCAGTCTTCCTACAGAAACCAGGTAAGGAAGCTCCATTAAGGAAGCTAGCTGGGGTTCCCAGTGGGAAGCCCCAGGCAGAGCAGAGGGTCCCTTCTTCCAAGCCAAAGAATGAATGGCAACAGATAAAAACAATAACAAAAATTTAGATGCTCACAGATTCCAGTGGTGGAGCTTCCCTCTATGGCTGACATCCGGCTCCTCTCACCCACTCTGGGCATTTTTCTATCATGGGAAAAACAATAGCAACCTTACTGGTAATGATGGATGTCCTACCTCTCCTCAAGGGCACAATGTTTTCTACTCTTGGACTTTTTGCTGTCCCATCACCCCCTTGTCATAAAGTGGATGGGGGCAGCCCATCCCCAGGCAACAGCCTTGGAAGACAATATGAGAGAAACGTGTTGGTTTGAAATAAGGTGGGTGGGGCTTGCAACCTCATTTCCAGATCCAGTTTCTCAGTGAGCTCACAGCATGTGACAGCTTAGCAATAAATATCATACTATGTCATATTACAATGTTCAAGGGGTTAGACACACCCACTTCACTATGCACCACCACCTGCATGGCTAGGTCATAGAATCCTGACTGGGACAGACACATAGACATGTGTACAGAAAAGCCTGTATCAGGTTGACTGTTTGCACTCTGTTGGAGCTGCACGAATTACCATAACAACTGAGAATCTCAGCCGAGAATCTCAGCCCTCTTACACATAAAGCACACAGTGGGAGTTTATAGCCGCAGCAGGTGTCTGTAGGTTAGCAGTTTCAGGCTGTAAATATCCAGGAAGAAGAAGCTGCAATTCCTTGTTTTTGCACACAATGGTGCTTAATCTCTCAGAAACACTTGAATTTACATGACCTATCAACATTTGCTCTCAAACCCAAGGAAGGCTTTGAGAATTTCATGCATAAGACATATGGAAAAAGCGAATACCCTCAAACATCTAATCTGAAGCATTGGTTCATGTCAACAATATACATTCACTCAGGATTTCATACTTTCTTTAGACTTTCACTAAAGGCTTCCTCCAGTCCCTACAATATATCCCTAAACTTTGTTGATTCACAGCGACTGCCAGTCCTCAGAATGTTTGTCAAGTTGGCAGAGCATGAGGAAACAACAAATTGGCCGTGAAGACATCTCGTTTCCTGAAAAATATTCACAGTTGAAGAAAGAGCACATAGTAGGCCTGCCTTCTGGCTCTATCCTCACATCCTTCTCACGCAGTGCTACCAGAGAGATCACTAAACCTGGAATTACTTGGAAACAAGAAGAAAGCACTAAGGAGCATATTCATCAAGGAAGTGTTTGCTTTGTGAGTTTAAAACGTTAGATGTCAAACTACAACTGCACATGTATATTACCCATTACAACCGTACAGCCCAGGTGCTGCTCCAATATCCCTCCAGCAGGATGGATTTCATGCCTTCCCAAGTGAAATTCTCATACTTCATAATTTTTTCTGAACATCATCAAGAAAAAAAATAATAAGGAGAGGAAGAATAAAGAAGAAATAGCTGGATGCCAAGAATGTCCCCAAAGTAAAGAACAATTTTCTTCAAATGGGAAGAAAACAGCATTTTGCTGCTCAAAGCTCTAGGTAGCATCTCTCTTTAGGGGAAGATATTTGAGCTGTGAAATATCTACCCTGGCAACATGTTCATGAATCACAACAATTACCTGTTTCTTTGGATATTGAGAGCGCTAATTATCCACCAAAGTTTAGATTGGACAGCTGTTACCTGACTCCACTTAGGATCCAATATGGAATGCATTTGGCACAGAATAGATTTCTTCTGCTTCCCCACAATAAACACTGCGAATGAATTGGAAGAGTTTACTAAGAATTAGTAAAGATATCTGAGGAATGAAACGATAGCTCTAGGCGTTTGAATCTTGGATTAACCATTAAGGGCTTAACCGCTAGGTCAATGCAGTGTGGTGCCATCAATGCAGAACTAGTTTAAAGTTGATTAAATTGATTACTACACAAAAGTGGCTTGAAGATGGGAGAGCTGACCAGCAAGTATGTTGAGCATCAGAAGATTAAAAGAACATTGGTCGGTTAATACAGAGACTCACAAGTGGTCAGAGTATAGAGTGTCTGTATGGGCTCAGCCATAAATGGGACATCTACATGATGCCCCACCTCTCAGGGTTTATATACCAGAAATTGGAGAAGATTTATAAGACCCAGAAAGATAGAAGGAAACAGGGCCACCTGAATGTGGCAGGACCTTTGCACTCACTGGTTTGAAGGTGCTGTGCTCACCTGAGCAAGATAAAGCTTCATGGGGATTCTGGCAGGGATGGGGAAGGGAAACTCAAGCCTCACCCATGGCTGAGCTGCTACTGAGGCTGTTGTGGAGAGACAATCAGTTTTCCTTAGGGGTGTGGCCCCTGGTAGGCTGAGCAGGCTCCAGCAGAGGGCCTCACACCCTTGTGTGTGTGAGCAGCACTAACTAGATCTGGTGAGCTATGAAAGAGAGGGGTTGGGGAGGTGGGCACATGAAATTGGGCAGGGTATTCTGGGGGAATTCCGGGAGGATGAATATGGCTGAAATACACCATACACATTTCTAAAATTCCGAAAGAATAAATTAAAATACCTTCAAAAAGAAGAAAGACAACCGAGTCATGCTGCAAAATGACTCGGTGGAACGAAGATGGGGAGGGACATCTGGAGTCTGGGTGATTAAAGCTAACGTCTACTCATCCTTACCTTTCACCTTGAACCATGGGAAAAACTGTATTGCATTACAGTTATCTCTGCAAAGCAATAGTGAAAATGGTGTCCCCACTTAATATGCAAGTAGAAGAGAGGGCTGTAATGACTTTATAATTTTATTTATGTCCTGTTTCTGCCCACTCATTCAAATAAGATTACCAAATGCCTTTATTTTGGGCATAAATTGGTTGTGATTGATGGGGGAATCAAACACTAAAGGTAAGCTTTCGGTTTCTTTTCCACCTTTTCATTCAAGTAATTAGCAACTAGGAAACAGTAGGCGACTTGGAGATTGGAGTCTGTAAATGCCCAGTACACACACAACTGAGAACAAGTCAGAAGACTTATCTGTCACTTATGTACAAGGCAGCAAGGGCATACAGTTATTTCAAAGACAGGATTCGGGAAGCTGGTACAGATAGTCAAAAATGAGATGGTAAAATTCATTTGCTGAGTGAGGCACATGACCATGTAGTGACAGGTCAGAACCAGCCCTTAACCAGAACCAGCACCTTTGAGATGTTCTCGAAGAAACCATGTGCTTCTGATGGATTCAAATTTGCAAGCTAACAAGTTAACTTCAGGGTGTGTGTCCTAAGCGCAAAAAAAAAAAAAAAAAGCATGTATCTATGTGGCCTCGACATAGATGTTGAAACTTGTGTGGTGCTCCTAGATATGAGTGATTTCTCTGGACAATGAGTTGATGTCAGAAGACAGTGGCACTGTGCCAAGTTGAGTCACACCCAAAGACAATTTAGATGACCTTCAGGAAAGACATTTCTTGTAGTTCTTCTGTTAGTCATTGTGACATCCAGATCTGTCTTTTGAGCCACTTAGTCATGTGAAAGCTAATCCCCGGCTAGTTCCCTTTCCAATGGGTCTCTTCCATCATTCTTGGCAGATATGATGAGTAATTACTCTAAGTCCTTCACATTAAAAAAAAAAAAAAGCTCTCGTGTAACTGATTAAATTATTGCTGCAAATAATTTTAGAAGTCTTAATGATCTCAAAAAGGAGTGTCACTTAACAGTTTTTTACTGAGCAGTGTGAAAGAATTCTCTAGCCTGAAGTTCATCTTTCAAAGTTACACTAACGACTTCATTTCTTCAGCAAACGGTGAGTTTTCAGGATCAACAGATAGGGCGTTTGTGCGTGTTCTTCTCCATTACATCATAACCAAAGTCAAGTATGTCTTCCCACTTCCCTGAGGTGAAGAAAAGAATGGTTTCCACTGTTCTTGGCTTGGCTTCTATAGCTGTAAGCATCAGCAGTCCATTGTGAAAGATGGGGTTAAGATTGGAGGGCTTCATTGAGGGCATTGTATTCATTCATGGGATCCATGTAGTTCTCTATCTCCCCCATGGTCACAACCCCATCATGGTTAGAATCAATCAGTTCCTCAAACTCTTTCCTGTCTTTCACCCAGTTGTCATCAATGTTGTGGCCTTGCTGGTTCTCAACAGTACCCACAGGCAGGGAGATGAACTCAGGCAGAGACGATTGTTTATCCGTCCTGGTCCAAGTCCTGAATGATCTCCTTGACCATGAACTTGAGCATGCCTTGGCTGTGCTCAGAGTGAAGGAATGAAAGGAACTCATCCTCAGTCAGCAGCAGGTCTGCAGGAGGATTGTCTGCCTGATACCAGTGATCTCTGAGGTTACAAAGGACTTCCTGTGTCTCCTCATCCACTTTGAGCTCCTCATGGTTCCTGATTGCATCAGCAATCTCCTTCTCATGAAAACAATGCCCTCAATGAAGCCAATCAGGTGACTGCCATTGCTGGTAAGAACCAGTACCACCACTTGGAACCTGAGGAGATCCTGAGTACAGTGAGTTCTTCACTGGCAGCAAGCTGGTGGACTATGCCAGAAATGTGCATGAAGAGTTCTGAGTATGCCCCTCAACTGGGGCCATGTCACCAGCATACTGTCTGACCCTTCCCACACTTGAGGGTATGGTCCAATGAGACCCGTGGAAAAGTGGGTCCAGACTGGGTCTAAAATGCTACTACCCTGTGTCTGGGGGCTACCATAGGCTCCTAAAAGTGCTGTTCCAGAACCTTCCTTCTTCTGTTGTGTCCATATACTCTGGCTTTGCTCCTACCACGGCACGGCCCAGGTTTATTAAAGATATACTTAACAGGAAAAAAAAAAAAAAAGACTGGAGAGTTGTGAAGGAGAGACCTCACACTGTAAGCAAAAAAGGACCAAGTTCTACACACCACAAGGGTCCTTGCTCTTGGGAGGCTCCTTTGCCTGCTGCAAAGCTATAAAAGTCAAGAGCCCCCAAACTCCAAGAGATCTTCACTCATTGTTTACAAAGAAGATATCTGTGGGTACTACACAGGACTGGAAATCAGAAACCTTGAGTGTCAGGTGTTATTAAGCCTCCTAAATTCTAATGAAACCTTTAAAAGGAAGGTGGACACAATGGAGGGAGGCGAGGAAAAACTCTGAGGTAATGGCTGAGATAGAGTGCCCTGTCTGATCCCAGGGAGAAGCTATCAACTCGCCAGTTAACTAGTACTGAGTGAAGAAAGATGCTGTGCTGAGATCTCGATCTAACCCTTCTTACCTAAGTAAGAATTTTGGAATCCAGTCTTAAATCTCTATAGTTATCCATCCTGGCTTGCTTTTCAGTTGTGATAAATACCATAGCAGTGCCAACATGGGAGGCGGAGGTGATTGCTTGTTGTAGTGGTTAGTTTGTCAACGCGGCATGGCTATGGTTATCCGGATAAAGAAACCTCAACTACGTAGCTACCTCCGTTAGATTGCTTTACAGGCAAGTCTTTGGGACATTTACTTGCTTAACAATTGACGTGGGAGGGCCCAGCTTACGGTATGTGGTGCTACCTCTGAGTCCTGGGCTATACTAGAAAGCAGGCTAAGAAGCCCTGGAGAGCAAGCCAGAAAGCAACGCTCTTCTGTGGTCTCTGCTTCGGTTCCTGCTTCCAGGTTCACGCCCTGAGTTTCTATCCTGACATGCTTTCATGATGAACTGTAAATCATAAGTTGAAACAAACCTTTCCTCCACAGGTTGCTTTTGGTCGTGGTGTTTATCACGGCAATAGAAAGCAAACGAGAACAAAATTTGATACCAGGAAAGTAGAGCCTCGTCATAGAACACCTAGCTCGGTTGTTTGGAGAAGGAAATGTGGAAGTATTTGGAAGTCTCGCGCTAGACAAGCCATTAGGTACTCAACATTTAATGGGCCGTTCCTTGCGATCCTGGATAATACTGAGAACAGTGGAGATGACGGAGGTCTGGCTTGCGAAGTGATAGAGGAAGTTAAGAGCTCCTCAGAGGCGTGATCAGGGTCCTTCTTGTGATAGTTTGAATTAAGACTATGTAGTCTGGACAGCTGGTAGCAAATATTCCCTGTGATTAGCAAGTAATCCACACACACTGCTCATACCAGACCCGGGCTTGGATCCTAGCATCCACATGGAGGCCCACAACTGCCTGTAACTCCTGTTCCAGGGAATCCACTGCCCTCTTCTGGCTTCCTCAGGCACTGCACATATATGAGGTGGACCCATGTACAATACACACACACATACACACATCCTTTAACAGTATTTTAAAAGTTTATAACTTCTAATTTACATGCACAGGTGTGTAGACACACACACATATGTCCTTTAACAGTATTTAAAAAGTTTGTAACTTGTAATTTTTTCCATGTTTCATTCTCATGTCATTCACATAAGAAACTGAGGACTAGAGAGATTCCTCACTGGTCAGGGCACTTGTTGCTCCTGTAGGGTAATGGGGTTTGATTACAAACACCACAAGATGGTTCACAACTATCTACCTCCAGTTCCAAGCCAGCAGATGCCTTCTTCTGGCCTCTGCATGCATGTAGTCTACACATATACATGCAGGCAAAATGCCCACACAATAGATGATAGATGATAGATAGATAGATAGATAGATAGATAGATAGATAGATAGATAGATAGATGACAGATAATAGATAGATGGTAAATAATAGATTGATAGATAATAGATGATAGATAGATAGATGATAGATAGATAGATAGATAGATAGATAGATAGATAGATAGATAGAAATTTTTCCTACTATTTACACATATTTAATGCTGATTTGGGCATAATAAAATTATCATCTTTATAAAGTTCAACCCACCACATCAGCTCTCGTTTTTTTTCCTCACACAGGTGAGACCCTGCCTGATTTTAAAATAAATTCTCATTCCACCATGACAATTCTACTGCTGTTGATATTAAACATGATGAAAATAATCCAAGAGAAAGGAAGTAAAAATGTGTGTGCCTGTTATTTAATTACAATTAATTGAGTCTTTAGTGCTCCAGCACGTGTCCCCAGCCACGTTGTTTTTAAGCAATGAAATCGCCTAATAAGAGGCCTTGACGGTGTACACTGTTATTAAATCCGCACTGAGAGGTTAGGGCCGCTGTTTTCTTGCAATCATTATTGAGTTTGCAAATTTTTAAAACATAGAAAATTATACAGGCCTTGCTGCTATGTAGAACTTTCCGTAGTGTGTGTTTGACAAGCTGAAATTTTTACACAAAGAGGAGTTAAGTAGACATGTACTGGGCTGCTCTCTTCTTTTGTTCCCTCTCAAAAACAAAAGATAATTATCTGAACACTAATCTTGAGTTTTGAGTTCTTTCTTCCATGGATGAGCTACGTTAATTTAACTAAAAGAAAAAAGAAAAAACTTTCATTAATAAAAACACAAAAGGAAAAATTAGTTCTAACTTAATAGCTAACTATAGCCTCCTAGCCCCTCCCCCCACATTCCCCTTACACTGTGCTTGGTTGCCAGTTCAGACAGCCTAAGTCCACTCCTCTAGGTAGAATGTAGAAAACCTCTCTGTGATTTCAAGAGGCATCCAAGACAGCGTCAAAACATTTAAAAACCCTGATGCAAAATTAAATCTGGAATACAGAGCCAGTAACATCAAGAACATTTTTATTCTACACTTTGATTTGTACAAGATGTGCCTGAAATACTGTTTAATATTACTGAACATGGCTTCGGCACATTCCCAAGTGTCTCAAATGTGTTGCGTGAGATTCCCCCGTCTGTTACAACAGTTCATCTTACACATGATCTTGTCTGGCTGTGTAATTTCAAATTTATGTTTAATGAATGAATACTCACCGAGTACAAGCTATTCTGCTGGTGGGGTGGTAGTAATGGCAGTGTTTTAATTGGCACTTTAAAAACATAACTTAATAAATAAATGTATGGAGTACTCATAATAGTACCTGGAGCTATACTAAAAAATTTTTGTGGTCTAACCTCAGCTAACTCAAAGAGTAATCAATCCTGAGTCCTCTAGAGTGGCTATTCACCTTTACTTTCCAGTTTACATATAAGAAAATAGAGATTTACTTCTATTTGAGCAATAATACAGACATAATAAGTAGTTAAGTTCTATGTCAGTATTTTGAAGGCACAGTATTTTTAAACTCCCAGACACTGAGACTGTCCGGGGAAGCACCAAATAGCATGCCTGCATCATAGTGACAATCCATACTTAATATGGAAGAAACACACATAAAAGTTTAATTGCAACTTAAAACAAAGAACCTTTTTTGTTTTATTGTGTTTTGATTGCATATACGTCTATAAGTGCAGTGCCCACTGAGACCAAAAGAGGGTGCCAGACATTCTGTAACTAGAGTTACAGAAGCTTAGGAACCAGCATGTAGGTGCTAGGAAACAAACCTGGGTCTGGGAGAGCAGACTGCTCCTAACCAATGAGCCCTAAGAGCCTCAGTTTTAAAATTTTGGCTCATGGATTTAAAATAAACCAAGGATGAGCCATTGGTGATGCCTGATAGCAGGATTCCTTCTTACACAGAGGCAGTAAGTCCTGGCCATTAACTGCTGGCACAAGAACCAAATAGTCTTAGTTTATTTATGGCTATAAGCCAGAACCTGCCCTCAGCCTTAATGTGTTAGCTCCTCTGTCTTCTTCTGTTAAGCCAGTGTAGAAGATACTTTATATGGAAAATCTAGTAACACTCGACATACAAATTTATGCAATCATAGAAATAAGATTCCAGGCCTTGCAATAGTCTATTTGCAACTAACTAGCAATTCATGAATCTCACTCAGACACAAGTGGAAGCATTGTACAGCAACATGAAGATAAGTATTCGGGGTCTGTCTTGGAATTTGTTCATTCTACATGATTGGGGTTGGGATTGGCTTTTCAGAAAGTTCAGCTCTTTGGCTATAGGAAACAAGAATTTCAGCAGTCGTAGTCTTGTCAAACCCTTCAGAATCATGTACATAATCTTATCTCAGAGGATATTAGTCTAGACAAAGGGCCATATGCACCCTTCTTGCCAAGAGTAAAAAAGTAGCATACTCTACCACCTCATTCTTGTCCTAGAGATAACTAAAGTTCTTGCTATTCAGACAACATCATGGGAAGAAAGATAAACCTTGATAAAGAGTTGGACACTTGATATCCTAAAGATTCCATCAAAAGAGATTGTCTGAATTGGAGAAACGGTTGCCATTATTCATCAAATCAAGGGTTTGGTTCTTGGTTGGAGTGTTTGTGTATCTCCTAATATCCTGTTTCTTTATTTGCTAGAGAATGCAGTTCTCAAGAAGTATACAGGCTTGGTTACAAGAACTGAAGATCAAATTCAGACGGAATGAACTTCTGTGGTGGTTCGAGTGGGAACAGCCCACATCGGCTCATACATTTGGATACTTAGTCTTCAGTTGGTGGAACTATTTGGGAACGGTTAGGAGGTGTGGCCTTGCGGGAGAAGGTGTGTCACTGGGGATAGACCTTGAGGTTCCAACTACGCATACCAAGCCAGGTCTGCCTCTGCCATTGCCATTCCCTTTACCTCTGCCTCCCTCCCTCTCTGTATCTCTTTGTCTTTCCTTGTCTCTTTGACTCTGTCTCTATCTCTCTCTGTCTCTCTATGTCTCTGTCTCTCTGTCTCTTTCTCTCCCCACCCCAAAGGATTATGTGTAAGCTCTCAGCTACTGTTGCAGCACCATGCATGCTTTACTGCTGTCATGGCCCCCACCATGATGGCCATGGACTCACCCTCTGGACCTGCAAGCCTACAATAAACTAACTCTCTTCTATGTTATCTCGATGACAGTGACCCTTCACAGCAATAGAAAAGTATCTAAGATAAAATTAGAACTGTCTGTACCTATAAATAACCAGGTGATCATTTTTATGCCCCCAAATTGTTTCCTAGCTGGTAGGTATCTCCTGATCCACTTTTTATAAAGAGAGACCAAGTCAAGAAGACAACAATTTTGTCTCTTGGAGACCAGATTAGTGGTCTCTTGAATTACTTAGAAGTAGCCCTGATAGCTATCTCTCATAGGAACACGGTATAAATTTAATAGACATAATGACTGAAATTGATACTCTTGACACAAACCTAGATATACCTAAGAAGAGGGAATCTAATTAAGAATGTGCCTCCATTAGACTGGCCTGTAGGCAAGTGTCAGGCATTTTTTTCTTGGCACATGATTGAGGTAGGATGGCCCCACTCACACTCCTGGGCAAGTGAGCCTGGGCTGTATAAGAAAGGTAGAGTGAGCAAGCCATGAGAAATGAGGCAGGAAGCAACAGGGCTCCGTGGCCTCTGCATCCAGGTCCCTGCCTTGAATTCACTCAACGGTGGATTATAAATGTAAGCTGAATTAAACCAGTTCCTCTATTTGTTGGCTTTGGTCAGTATTTTATTACAGCAGAATTAAGCAGGCTAGGGTAATTAATGATTAGGTGAAACATAAATAAATTTCAAGTTTCTTTAACAACTTAATTGTGGCAACTGATATTTTTCTGGAAGCTCTTGTGAGAGGACATGTGATGTTTTGCTGAAAAGAGACACCTGAGAGGGCACGTGATGTTTAGAAAGAACATAAATAGAACCCCACAAACAGTGAGAGGTCACTTTTGAATTGCTATGCTGTGCAATGCTTTGGTGGTCTTCACT
This sequence comes from Arvicanthis niloticus, assembly GCF_011762505.2. Lineage (NCBI taxonomy): Eukaryota > Metazoa > Chordata > Mammalia > Rodentia > Muridae > Arvicanthis > Arvicanthis niloticus. The sequence goes on along the minus strand of NC_047666.1, from coordinate 80,278,518 downwards.
GGTCTTTGCTGGTCTTCACTGGTCTTGGATGATCTTCACTTCGTAAAGAGAAACATACCAACGAACTTCTCATGCTATTCTGGTTGATTCTGGCTGCTTCCACTGCCTTGGGCCGATTCTGCAGAGCCTTGCTGTTTCTGTTGGATCAAGCCACACTACTGATTTGTGTTTGGTGTTTGCTATTGAACTAATCTGCTGGTATCCTGACAATGAAGAGTGGAATTGCCACAAAGTACTACTAAACAGGCCCACAACGCCCCTTTCTACTAGCCTTCTTTCTCCCCTACCTCTGGTCAGAGAAAGAGAAGGGAGGTGGAAGTGATTAAGAACCCTAAATAAAGTAGGTTTTGAAAAAAACCTAAGCCGATTATTAGGTAATAACATCCTCTGCTCTCTACATTTGATTGAAATCCTATGATGAACTCTATGATTTATACCATCAAATGTGGTGTCTGAAATGTAGTTTTAGTTCTTGTAAACGGGAAGAAGATTCCCCCATTTTTCAACCTCCATCAATACATGGGCTGAACACTTACGACCAGAAAATTATATCCCCTATTTCCTCAACATTTAACTTAAAATCTTTCAAGTCCTCATGCTAACAGAGCAAATAACACAGTGTCCTCACATCTGACACTCTTGCTGACTCAACAGCTGTCAACCTCTTGCATGTGTTTTTTTTGTGTGTGTGCTGATGTGTATACACATGGAGAGACATGCACATGTATGAGAACTGAAAGCATGTATCACAAAATGTAATAGAAACATATGAGAGAGACAGAGACCGAGACAGGAATAGAACACAGCAGTCTGACCTGGAGCCCTGAGTGTCAGCACCTGCTGTTGAGACTCCATTAGGGCAATGTTGGAGGAATAGTGATGGATCCATAGGATTCCTGTCAACCACAGATGCCATGGGAGAGCAGGAGGGATGGAAGCTCACTCAGATCGGTGTGAGGAGAAACACTTTTCACAGGAAGTGACTGTGCCCAGTAGGTTCTGCTACTAAGACAAAATATCCTGTCTCTTCCTCTTACCTAGACTTTTAGAAATTATTTTTGATTTGCTATCTCAGGATGCAAACCATCAATGACAGAGTGCACCGATTGCATTGATGTGTATCTAGCTATATGTGAAGTCACACACTGAGTCACTGTTTGAGATGTTAATAGGCACGGGTTCCTGAATCGCTGCGTTACCACTCATTAGAATTATAGTGAACATTTTATGAACAATATGCCAATCCTCATGAAAGCTTTTCAAATTTATCTTTTTCATGATCGTGGATATAGCCCCTGGGATCTGTAATAAAGAAACAATTAAGGAGGACCCATTTTACAGCATAAATATGTATTAACCCTTGCTCATCACAGCTGAAAAGGGAGCCCTAATGAGCTGTTAAGAAACCCTAAAGTCCCCTCAAGATTATGCATACAAGGCGATGTCAGGTGTGATTCATTAGGCTTGGGATCAAAAACATCAGTTCTATCTCTGTGATCAAAAGTGACCATAGCTGCATCTTTATGGTACGGGATGGCCAGATGCAAATAGCTTGTGAGAAAATAATGACCATTAGCTGAGGAATAGAAACAAAGTAACCTTATGCATTTATCTTATGAGTAATCAATAAAAGGGAGACAATTATTTTAAATGTTCCATGGCTAACAAGATGACTAAATGGGTAAAAGACACTTGTGCCAAGCCTACTGTAAATCCAATCCCCAGAACCCCACATGGTAGGAGAGAATTGACTTCTATAAGCTAGTCACTGACCTGAACTTGCATATCATAGTGGGGGGGGAAGGGGGAGGAAGAGGGAGAAGGAGACAAGGAGAGATTTCTACAACCTCCTATTGACCCCATCCATTTTTATCCAGTGTACTCATCACCTCTGAGGGAGGGTCCACCCCCTGTATCCTCAGCAAAAGGTTCATGACAGTTGCTAATACAATTCATGGTGAGAACAAGTCTTATATGCACACAGATATACTTGTAGAAATTTTTGTTTCATATATTACATTTATGTATGTTAATACTTTAGAAAGCTCTCCCCCCCTCTATTATTACAGAACTTTTCAGTCTGATTAGGAGCCTTTTAGATGGTCGTAAAATTAATTTAGAGAGTTTAATCAACACTTTTTAAAAACAGAAAAGAAAAATAGAGTTTTTAGTAGGAACTATAAGTTAAAAGTTGCTTCAGGAATGTCTTGTCCATTTTACAAGTATTGCAAAGCATGTATGTTTGTGTGTGTGTGTGTGTGTGTGTGTGTGTGTGTGTGTGTGTGTAAGTGTAAATCTGTATTCATGTGTATATGTCATGTACATACTTGTATCTGTATGTATATGTGTGTTTACATGTATATGTTTTTCTGTGTTTATGTATGTGTATATGTGTGTATTGTGTATGAATATTTGTGTATATGTATTATATGTATGAGTATATATGTGTATGTACATAGAAGTATGTGTGTATTGATACATATGTTAGCACACACACATGTATGTGTGTATGTGTGTGAATTTTGTAGGTATTATATACATGTGTTTACATATGTCTATGATTCTATGTATAGGTGTATTTATGTATGTTTGAATGTGTGATTGCATGTGCATGTATGACATAAATGTATGTGTAGGTGAATGTGTGAATATATGCATGCAAATAAATGATTTGTATATAGATATATGTGATATATATTAATATTATATATATAGTGTGTGTGTGTGTGTGCATGTGTGTGTGTGTGTGTGTGTGTGTGTGTGTTCTAGACATAAAGAGAAAAGTCCATTATAGGCAAGGGTGCTCATGTGAGCTTTCTGTGCAGTACATGGTCATCCCTCTAGTGCAGAGACAGTGAGCTGAGAAGTGTGGCTCAGCCAGAGCTCTGTGGCACACAAAGGGACACAAAGGAAAAATTTGAAACATCAAAAATCACTGAGTCTTTATTCTCTACTCATTAGGTCACAGGCTGGGGGAATGCAAATCTAGAAGAACAAAGGCATTTTCAAAGCTATATTTGATCTAAAGTGCCCCAGTAGTGGTCACGTTTAACACTGTGAAGCGATGGTACAAATACATGCATCTTTTCACATCTATGGTCATCCCAAGGGGCATGTGGCTCAGAGGCCACAGAGTGGCCACCTCTGGATGTTTCCAGAAATACAAACATGAAGAAATCATTTGGGGAATTTAAATGGACATATGAACAAGAAAGAAATGATGACTTGATATTTTACTAAAATATTATTTCACGATAAAATACCACAGACTTCTGCAAATTTAGTCCTGGAAATGCTAAGTGCACCTGGTCGGAATTGGCCTTTCTCCTGAGTTTGACAACTGTGTGCTGCTGTGAGATCACAAGTCACAGAAATAAGAATCTACAGATAAGCAGAAACCTAAACATGACCCAAGAGAGAAGGAGCAGCAACGGGGAAAACTCAGCAACCAGACCTTGTCGTCTAGTGCACAGACTGACATTTCCTCAGCCAGTCGGTGGCTTGGACACAACTGGGAAGGGAAGGAGTCTGCAGAGGAGATAAAGTTGGGTTCGACGCCTATCTACAGAGTGTGAGTTTTGTATTTATTTTTAAAGATTTAGTTTTCATTTATGTGCATGGGTGTGTGCATGCACACGAGTGTGTAAGTGCCCACCGAAGCCAGAAGAGGGCATGGGATCCCCTGAAGCTGGACTTGTGGGTGGCTCTGAGCCACCCAATGTGGGTGCTGGGAACCAAACTGCAGACCTTTGGAAGAGCAGTAAGCACTCTTAACCACTGACCCATCTCTCTAGACTCAGTTTTGTTTTTTGTTTTGTTTAATAAGAGGAATTAAAACAGTTTTTTTTTTTTTTTTAAGAAAGAGTACCAGCAACTCAAACTGAAGTAGCTCCCAGCAGCCAAACAAGAGAATGTAACTCTTGTGTTAAGCCAGAGGGTTGTTGAATCAGATTACCTAACAACTGTCTCCTTTCTCCTATCAAGGATTTAAAAATAATCCCTGCTAATTGGCACAGGGGCTCAGTCAGCAGTCGTCCACAGCAAAGCACACATGAAAGTGATAACTGACTTGTGTTTTCAAAGCCCCGGCTGAACTCTGGCACAGACCAGTGAACCTGCCTCTAGGGGCCTGAAAAATCAGCTTTCTAGACACTTCTACCCCTCCATTGTAGTATGGAATATGCACAAACTCTTAAAAGACATGCTCATCTGTATTCCTTCCCAAGTCACCTGACTTTGGGCTATAAGTCTGCAGGAGACGAGTGGGGAGCAGGCAGAAGGCGGGAGACTTGGAAGACGCAGCCGATGTCCAGAGACAGGAGTTCCTTCGTGCATAGAGAAGGTAGCAGCCAGACTGCACTGAGAAGCTGGTAAAGGGTAAGTGTAAGACAAGCCTATTCCTGTAAAGCATTGCCAATATTTCCTTCTGCTTTAAATATGGCTACAATACAATATATTGAGTTGTCAGGCTTTCTCTCCTGGTATTCATTTAAAGAGATATTGAAAAAGAATGGGGTGTTAAAAAAAAAACTGTGCCCTTCCCATTATAAATTTTATATATTTTCCAATATCCTTTTTCAAATTAAGGGATTCAAGAAGAAAAATTCTGCCAGAACATCTCACATAGTCTCTGATTAGCCTTTACCTGTAGATTTTGTTATGTATATATGTTCATATGTGTGGCAGGTATACGTGTGTGTGACTACATATGCACACTCACACATTCTCATGGAGACCAGAGGTTGGCACTGACAATTTTTTTTAATTGCTCTCCACTTAATTCTTTGAGGCAGACAGAATCTTGCACTGAACCCTGAGATCACTAACTCAGCCAGACTGGCTTGCTCACCAGGGAACTCTAGGGTCTGCCTGTGGCACATCACTATTGCTGAGTTTGCACACAGATGACAGCAATCCAAACTCAGGGCCTCCTGCTCTACACACAGAGGGACAACACTCTACTGACTGTGTCATCCTCCAGCCCTGGGTGTGTTAGTGCCAAGGACCAGCTTCAGCTTGGAAAAGAGTTCCTGAGTGAAGGAGTATTGAGAGCAGTGAAGCCAATTGTGAGGTAAAAGCTGATGACCTGTGTCCTGCTCAAGACAGCTCTCTCTTGGGGAAAAAAAACTAAAAACTCTCTAGATAGCTCATCACTTGCAGATCAAAAGCCCAGTTTTTTACTTATATATCAGTTCAGCCGTTATCACAGGTTCCCTCTTGATTCTCTCATGAATCAGCATCCTGTGTCCCCCAGCCCCTGGATTCTTAGCAAGAGAGAGCAACCACACTTTTTTAACATTACAAATGAACTCAGTAAACAAACTGCCTACCTTGTAATCACAGACAATGAGCTAGATGGGTGGGATCTCACTATGAGATTGCCATTCCTACCACACTTAGTCCTAACCTAGCTCTGTCCCTGGCTGACCTTGAACTCAGGAATCTGCCTATCTTTGTATCTGCCTGCCTTTGTATCTTTCTGACAAGCTGTCTCACAGTGCAACTGCCTCTCTGTTCTTTAAGGTTCATGAGGCCCCTCATATCATTTATATTGCATCCTTATATTTTGCCTAGTTGAGAAAATATATACTCTTGAACTCTTGTTTTCAGAGTTCTTTCCCACAGCTTTAAGGGCTGTCCTGATGGTCTCAGCATTTACTATTTTTGCTAAGGACACAGACACACCCTCACCTCCTAGATTTGTGCTGTCTCTGATTGTCATGGAGTCCTTAACCTTGGCAGGGAGAGAATATTTCCTGAAGGGGGAACATGAAGTTGTGTGTGTGTGTGTGTGTGTGTGTGTGTGTGTGTGTGTGTGTGTGTGTGTATTTTTTATACAAGCAAGAGTCATGCCCAGCAACTGTCAACATTTGTAGAGGCCCATGCCTTGCTGTCACCATTCCAGGGCAGAAAACCATGTCACATTGTACCTTCCACATGGCCAAGCAGGACTTTTTTTTTTCAGCACTTTAGATTAAAATATTGCTTTAATATCCGAAGACGATGGTCTTGTTTACTATCAACTGATGCTCTGAAAAGATAAACTGACCTCAGGGGAGGAGAAGGAGGACATCTGTCACTCACCATTGCTCGAAGTCACTTGGCTTTTGCTAATGGTATTCTAGAAGTCCTGAGGGTACTGACAGTATAGCCTTTTTCTTTTGATCTAGACAAAATATCACTTTCCTTTATTAGGATTTAACCGATAGAGATGAAGATATCAGCCAAGTGTCTTCTGCTTTAATTAAATAGGTGCTAAGCAGTTTGATCACTTTAACAGTGACAAGTTGTAATGTTCACTCATCCGTGAACAGAAATTATATTACAGTGTTTAACCTACTTACATAGGAAAGGTGACAGAATTCAACTACTCCTTGTGGAAGAAAAGAATGTCTAACTATAGAATAATAATTCTCTAATCATTGAAGGCTAAAGGTGAAGGAAAAATTATAAACATTCATTGTGCAGCTATTGTATGCCAGACACTGAGGATTCAAATGCAAAGAAAAGCCACTGACCTCAATATTTCATTGTGACACTCAGAGGCATATAAACATAATTTCAATACAGTGAGAAAAATATTAGTGTAAATATATATAAAACACTGTGTCACTGACAAAGAATTTGCTTTAGAAGTGGTATATTCTAAAGGATTAGAACTTTCCCAAGTTTCCTGGTAAAGGGAACTCCTGAAATAGACATAAACTACATGCAAAGAAACAAACACAGTGAAGCCAGGCCAGTGACAGATACTGAGTCCTGCATCAGGGAGACTGAGGCAAGAGAAGTGATGGAAACTCAAGATCACTCATGACTGTATAGCAAGACTCTGCTGGAGAGGAAAGGAGGGAAGGGGAAGGGAAGGAGCTAAGAAGAAGGCTCTGGGGTAAAATGCTTACTGCACAAGCTTGTGTGTGTGTGTGTGTGTGTGTGTGTGTGTGTGTGTGTGTGTGTACATGCATCTGTGCCTGCATGTGCATGTGTTGTCTGTGCATATGTGCAGGTGTGTGGACACGTGTGTGTCTCTGTGCATGTGCATATGTGTATATATGAGTATCTGTACCTGTGTGATAAGTGCATGTGTATATGCACATGTGTGTGTGTGTGTGTGTAAACTTATTACTCAAGGCAGGAGTAGCAGACCCGTAGAATTAATAGCCAGCCAGCCTACCCAAAACATCAACCCTTAGGTTCAATGAGAGACCTTGTCTCAAAAAATAAGATGGACATGATAGAGGAAAACACCTGATGTCATTTAAAGGAGTGTACCTGCATACACACATACAGACACACAGACATACATATAGAGACACACAGTCACACGGAGACACACACAGGCACATAGACATACAGAAAAACGCACCTACATAGACACAGCACACACAGGAACACAAAAACACACACAGACACATACATATACACATATACACACAGACATGTACACACACACATAGAGACACACACAGTTACACACACAGAGATACACATATACAGACACATGTACACAGACACACAGAGAGAGACATACAGACACACAAACACACCTCCCCACACAGACACACCCATACAAACATATACATACAGACACACACATACAGTAGTGGAGATTATTTCTTTTTATATGCTTGCAACATCTAAGAGTTCACTCTCAAGTGTTCTGTTGGGCATCTGTGAAGCTATCACTATTTACTGGAGTAAAGCAGACAGGGACCCCTCAGAGTAGGAACACATCATTCCCACAGTGTCTGCTTGACTCCACACAGGAACATTTGGATAGTTCAGAAAACAAGTGTACCAGGGGATGCCTGGCAGTAAAAGCATCCCAGCATGAAGCCCACTTGCTCCCGTGATGCCCCAATAAGATGAAGTCACCAGCACCTCCATCAGTAGCCACAATAAAACACCACTATGCTTGTCTCCCACTCTCCTCTGGCTCACTCAAGTGTCTGATCTTGCTTGCAGGGAGCACCTCCCAAACAAACTATATCATCTCAGACCTTGCTAAGGGAGCAACCCACACAAAGGCACACGGTGGCTTAATCAGTCATTTTGACCATCTGTGAGAAAAGTAAACAGTGTTTTCCCCAATGCTCATACAAGACCAAAAGGAGTTGTGTCTCCATTCAGTTAGTGGGATTATGGGAGCTCACCTCTGCTCTTTCTCATCCTAAAACCAACTATCATGCCCCAACTCTCAAAACGGTCTCATATCTTGACTAGGAGACATGAGCAAATGAGTCTTGCCTTAGAGTTGATATTGCTGTTATGAAACACCCCGACCAAAAGCAACTAGAGAAGGAAAGCGTTTGTATTACTCTCAGTTCATCTTCAAAAGCAACGAGGGCAGGAACTCAAGCAATACTGGGACCTGGAGCAAGGAGCTGACACAGAGGCCATAGAGGAGTGTTGCTTGCTGGCTTGCTCCTCATGCCTTGCTCAGCCTGCTTTCTTATAAAACCCAGGACCACAGCCCAGGGGTGGTACCACACACAATGAACTGGGCTTTCCCCCACCAAAGACTAATTAAGAAAATGCACTACAGGGTTCTCTACATCCTGGTCTGATGGGGGCATTTTCTCAGTTGAGGTCCCTCCTCTCAGATGACTTCAGCTTGTGTCAAGTTGACATAAAACTGGCCAGTGCATGACATTTGCTGTATTTTGCTCACTGCCTATTACACTTCTTTGGATGATGCTACAATGGGCCAATCTAAGACAAGATCTGTTGGTGCATTCCTGGGATGCCGGCACTCGGGAGTCAGAGCAGGAGGGTAAGTTCACCGCAGCAAGTTCCAGGCCATCTGGGGCTATGAGATATTTTCTCAGATTATAAAAAAATCAATCAATTAATTTTTAAAGGGCAAATCTACACCTCCCAGTGTTCAGAACATGAACCACATGTTCAGCTTGCTTCTCCCATTTCACGATAATCCATTTTCAAATTGCCAATGGAATCACACCCTGAGCTGTAGGCTGACAAATTGGATAACTATTTTTGTCTGTCCTGCCTACTGTCCTTCAGCAATGCATGCACCGTTTCCTTGGACCATCTTCTGTATTTTCCATCCATGAGGTTTGAGAAGACAGACATGGAGCCCACAGCTGGCCAGTGAGAACTGATGAGATCTCTGCTTTCTTTTGGATTTTGTTTCCTTTTTGAACAACAACTAAAGTCTGAGGCTATAATACGGGATGGGCATGTCTAAAAAGGAGACCACCAAGGAGGAGGTGAGAGAGGTGTATTAGCTTTGAGTTCTGAAAGGAGTCTACCAGCCCTGTACTTCTTCCCCTTGAAGCCAGGTCACCATGGCATTTGTCACTGACCACTCTTGTGGTTTATGCTGGGGGACCTGCCTTCTAAAATCTCGGGCTTCCAGGTGATTCTCAAAACTCACCTGGTAAATCTGTATGGTTAGGATGGGGACTTTCCACCTTGTTCTGGGGCCTTCCCTCCAATAATGAGGAGTCTGAAACCTCAGAGTCTCGATGAAATCTGCACTTCAGCCAAGAAAGCAACAAATAATACACATAATGAATTAGTTAATTATAAAATATGTTAAAGGTTAGCAAGTGCTATGGAAACAGAAATGCCAATCAAAATAAGGAGGATCGTGGGATTGGTCAGTGTGAGCCTAATGGGAGGTATGCACTTTAAAGAAAGGCTTCAAGGGGCAGAGAGAGGACCAAGAAGATGCCGGGCAATCAGGTATTGCACTGTCAGGAAAGGTCTGCAATGGGTGCATGTCTAGCATCTTGTAGGAGTTGGGAGGGGGCCACAATGGCTCATAGTGACCAGACCATCAAGAGCAGTCGCCAAGGACCAACATGCAAGCATTTAAGATTATTATTTATACGGCATATACTTATCTACTTCTGTGTAACGAATGACCCCACACAGCAGTTCTATACAACAGTGAAGGTGCAGTGCTCAGTAGTAGAGCACCTGTATGTCTTAGGGTCTCCCAAAAGGTCACTGGTTTCCATGACGACTGGGAGCATCTGAAGGTACAGTTGGGGTCTGGAGGTTCTGCTTACTTTTCATGGCCATGAGCAGAGGGTGCAGTGCCAGGCCAGATGGATAGGTCCCTCCATGGACCCAAGAGAGAAAGCCATAGGCAGTTTGTGAAGTGACACAGTATGTCTCCACAGGAGAATGCTGGAGAACTTGTACCAGCAGACTAAGTTCTGGGAACACAAAGAGTAGATGCAGAGTGTGGAGACAACTGCTTTCCATTGGGACCACTAATATCTAAGTCCCTGGGAACCTGCTGGAAATCCAGACTCTTGGGCTTGACTCCATGACTACTGAGTCAGAAAGCAGTTCAAGCCTGTTGCTGTGGTCCTGAGGATCCTCCAGCTGGGAACTGATGAATAAGGGGCATGCATTTTGGATCTTCAAGTGAAGAAGAAAAGGATGGCCTGGATGTTGGCAGGAGAGAGGGGTATCCTTGTAGTGACTGGGAAAACCATGGATGAAGGATATATGAGATTATTCTTAGATGCAAGATGGATAGTTGGTTAAGTCAATGACTGCTGGGAAACAAATAAGAAATGTGTAGTTTGGAGCATCCTCTTATTGCCCTTAAAGGCTACAAAATATCTCTACAAACTAGCTTTTAATGGCTACCGTTTCTCCATTCTGTCTTTATCAAAGCTTTTCTCAGAAAGATGGAGGAGTGGCAGAAAGTCTTTGTAAATCATTTAAATGATTAAAGGAGTTTGTAATCTAAAGATATAAAAAAAATCGGAAATTTGTTCCTATGGTTCCTATGGAACCCAGTGTTTCACAGTAAGATTACTACTGTGTGTGTGCACATGTGTGTGCAAGTGTCTTCACATGTGTGTTTGGTCACATTCATGTATCTTTAGTCTACGTATCTGTTTCTTGTCCCCTCTGTAGACATTAAGTTCCCTGCGTTTGTGCTTGTAAGGGCACACGCTCACATGTCAGTGGGCATTACCATACCTGATTTCCATTTTTGCAGGATATTTGGGGTCATGTAGATGCCCTGTTCATCCATGCTTAAAATGTAGCATCAAAAGATGCAACCTAGATTCCAGGCCAAAGGAAAAGGCGGGGTTGGGAGGAGGCATTTCTCACAGGAGCGCTGTGCTGACCTCAAATGCACCTTCTAGTAACACTTTGATCTAAATTTAGAAGTTAAAACCGTTTCCATGGATAAATAACTGCAAACCTCCTTTCCAAAGGGGGCTGGGAGAGCACTTTAGCTATGTATTTCCTCTCTGATAGTTTTAATCACAGATTCAGTAATTCTCAAAAGCTCTTTTTTTTATGATGAGGAGTGGCACTTATCTCAAACTGCAACAAAATCCTTCTGTAGCATTCAACTAACTAATATTTCTTCATGTTAACTTAAATAGACTATCGCTGAGATTTCGTAAGACTTGTGTGTTCATGCATATGAGTATGGATCAGAAGGTAGGCTGGAGAAAGGTGGTAGAAGATAGATAGATAGATAGATAGATAGATAGATAGATAGATAGATAGATAGCTGAGTGGATGGATGGATAGATAGATAATAGGTGGATGGATAGATATATATAGATGGATAGACAGATGACAGGTAGTTTGTAGATACATGATGACACATAATAGGTAGACAGATTACAGCTATATACATATTGTTAATGACATGAAAGACATATATTATAGATAGATTGATGGTAGATAGATAATAGACAAACACATGATATATAGGTGGATAATAAAGACATTGATGATAGATACATAGGGGATAATAGTAGATGATAGATAGATAGATAGATAGATAGATAGATAGATAGATAGATAGATGATAGATCATACATACATACATACATACATACATGTAAGACAGATACATTTATCTAAACCAACTGTATGCAAGCTCTGCACACAGTCAGGGTACACCTCATATGTCTCATAAAAAAACTCTTCAAAAGGGATTTTCATAAGAAACACTTTTTACTTGTCAGGCTCCAAAAATATTTGATTAAATCAAATTTTCTGAAATTTAGTAACATTTTCATCATTTTGAAAATTGCTCATAGACATATTTTCAACAAATATTCTTTACATACATTCCTAGAATACTAGAAAAGAACATGGTCCTGACAAAGCGAAAGCCAATTTGCAGAACACATCAAAATACGGTCAGCATGAGAAGGCTGGAGGAGGCCACCCATCAGCTGACCGCCTGCATCTCGGGTCCTTGGCTTCCTCAGCATCTCTCTGAGTGCTCACTGAGTTGCCCAATGCCATTCTCTCTTTTCACCTTCACTCACTGTGGAGGTGTGAATGTGCTTGCCATGGGAAATGGCACTATTAGAAGATGTAGCCTTGGAGGAAGTATGTCACTGGGGGGCGGGGGAGGGGGCTTTGAGTCTGTGCTCTGCCCAGCACAGAAGAGACTCTCCTGGCTGCCTGCAGAATTAAGTCTCTCCTGGTTGCCTTCAGATCAAGAAGTAGAACTCTCAGCTCCTCCAGCACCATGTCTGCCTGCACACTGCCGTGCTTCCCACCATGATGATAATGGACTGAACCTCTGAACCTGTAAGCCAGCCCCAAGTAAATGTCCTTTATAAGAGTTGCCTTGGTCATGGTGTCTGCTCACATCAATGAAACCCTGATATACTCATTTTGGTCATTTATAATATTTTTCTCTTTTATGCCTCTGGAAAATATTTGAATATCAGTTGTACCATACTCACTTTTGTAAAGAGGGCTCTAAAACAGTAATGTGCTCTAGCAGAGGAATGTCAAAAGTCCCATGGGTCTCTGCTGTGTTGTCATTGTCCTTTGAGGAAGAGCCTCACTCTAGAGCCCAGGAGGACCTCAGGGTTTGCTGACAGCCAACAACAGGGAGGATGGCTTGCCTCCTCTCCTCCTCTACACACACACACACACACACACACACACACACACACACACACACAAGTATACAGGGGTTACACACCACACACAAATATAAATACAAATAAATAACAGTAAAATAAAACAACAACAAAAATCAGTCTAGTTGCATGGTGGATCTCTCTCTCTCTCCTTCCCTCCCTCCCTCCATCTCTCCCTCTCTTTTTCTCTCTCTCTCTTCCTCCCTTTGGTTAAAAAAATGGTATGTCAGTGCTTTAATAACTATTAAGTCATTACGAACCTGGATGTAGATTATAGTTGTTTTCTTTCTATTTTTATAATCTGTTTTGTTTTTTGTGGGGGTTTTTTGTTGTTGTTATTTTACTTTTTTGGGTTTTTTTTTTTTTTTTTTTTTTTTTTTTTTTTTTTTTTTTTGGCAGGGTTTTTCTGTGCAGCCTTGGCTGTCCTGCAACTTTCTCTGTAGACCAGGCTAGCCTCAAACCCACAGAGATCTGCCTGCCTCTGTCTTCCAACTGCTGGGATTAAAAATGTGCATCACCACCGCCAAACTTACTGGTTATAAATAAAATTTTTCTATGTTTTTATTGGGGAAATCAACTTGGCTATGACATATTCCAATTATCTTTGTAATAGCGTTACTAGTGACAGCCTGTAGGGGGCGCCTCAGGGCACTCATTTCTATCCTCAGTGTTTGGTGGAGTTCGGGTTCGGGTTCCCCATTCTCCAGAAAGGCAAGAGGATACAGCCGGTCTTACTCATTGAGAAGACCGGAGTTTCTTTTTCATTTCTATTAAAAGGCGAGGATAAGGGCTATCCCTTCACAAGCTCTGCCCTTCGGAGCTGAATGCTAACAACGAACGGTTGCTGTTTAAAAGGGAGTAAGATAGAGGATGCAAAGGCAAGAGGGAAGAGAAGGAGTAAGTATAAACGTCCTGAGACTAAATAAACTACCACGGTGCTTTAAGTAAGATAAAGACAGCACCTACTCAGCTAGCGCCATCCCAGGAGCAAAACAAAAACCAGAAACAAGCGGAAGCCAGACAGGAGAAGCCCAGTGTGTGGGTGAGCTCTGTCCTGAGGGGTTTGGCAAGAGTGCTGAAGGAGGAGCGTATGGGAGGTGTTATAGTTTGAATCTGAAATGTCTCCTACAGGCTTATGCTCCGAACAGTTGTTCCAGCTGGTGTGCTATTTTGAGGGCCTGTGGAGCCTTTGGGAAGTGGGACCCAGCTAGCAGGAGCGGGTCCCCACGGATGAGCCATTGAAGGCCTCAGCCCCAAACCTTAATCTGGCCTTTCTCTCTCTGCTTCCTGGTGGGTTGTGATGTGAACAGCCTCCACCATGTGCTCCTACAGCCACCGTCTGAGGTGCTCTGCCATGCTCTCCAGGGCTTTCCCTGCTGTGATGGCCTCAAGCACTCTCAAACCATTAACCCTTTGGCCCTTCAAGTTGTCAGTCCCTGCAGCCTTGGCGCTACAAAAGTGAAAGAGGTAGAAAAATCAGACATTCACTTCCTTCTTCCAGCCCTCTTGGACCTTCAGGAATATAAGGAAAGAAATGAGGTGGCCCCTTCCCTCATGCCCCGCATCCATCATCAAATCCCTGGGACAATATTGCTCGTGACTGCCCCCTGCAGGCCTTTGCTGACACATGGTTCTTCCCAGCATGGGCCACTGGAAATGGAAGTCACTTCCTGCCGGGCATTACCTACTGCCTTCTGCCTGTTCTTCCCCTAGAAAAAATAACAACTTTCCAAATCCAGCATGGAGTCATCTTATCTCCATCCATCGCCTAAAAGATAAAGTCCATACTCAAAAAAAAAAAAAAAAAAACCAACAACAACAACAGAACAGACTTCTCTCCCTAGCTTGTAGAACTCCCGGGTTCTTCCATCTTTCCACACTCAAGGTTAGGAGGAGGAAAGGAAATCCCATCTTTGTCAGGAGTGTTGAAAACTAATTGTTATGGGAAGTAATCTGAGTGCTGTTGTTGTCATGGACAGGCCCGTGTCAAGGACCCCAAAGCATCAGATCCATGGGAGTAGCAAACCCTTCCCTGGGTGGGGCTCTGAGGGCTGGGAAACTTCCTTTTGTCCAAACATAAGTGTTTATTAATAACTGTCCCGTGTGTGCAAAACCACAGCTTCCTCCTCCCAGATGTCTGAGACTGAGAGTAAACTCCGTGACTTTCCAGGTTGCATGGTAGTCGCCGTCCACCGTAGAGTACAGCCCACCCAATACCAGCTTCTCTGGGTGCTTGTCTATCATTTCTTCAGCCCTGTGTTGCCCTAAATTGCCATGGAGGTCACAGCAAATTGTATTATACTGTGCGTTCTTCACATTCCTCTACCTCCCTAACTACTGCTCTTATGACTCAGAATGACCTTCCTATCTCCCCCCTCCACCTTCTCTCTCAGCTAGTGACTTAGTTCAGCAATTCACTGATAGCCTGGGCCCAAAATACAGTTGAACATGGCGTAGGATGTGGCTCCACTGACGCGTCCCATGGGGAAAATGAAAATGGAAGTGCGCTGGGGTCCTTCCTTTTCTATGAGTCTTCCCCCTCGTGTCTGAGCACCCAGCCTCATCCTTCTCAGTTCCATGTTCTTCAGGAAACATTCCATTGGACCTCAGCCTGTAGGGGGAAGTACTCCATTCTCAACAGTACACCATTGCTTAAGGATGGACCAGCCGGAACAGTTTACCTTGGAGGACCTCTCATGGAGTTAGTTGACAGGCCCACACCCTCGCACCCTTAGCCTGACAAGCTTGCCTTCGCGTTGGGGGAAAAAACACAGCTCAGTTCAAGATAGTTCTTGAGACCAAATGTGTCATTTCCCTTGTCAAAATGAAAGCTGTAAATTTTAAACCTAATGCTTAATGTATCCAGATATTGAACACAGGGACTTTTATCCTCTGCTTAATGGTCTGTCTAAAAACATCAAAAAAGATTACTTAAGAACGCTGGGCCTCGGAGGTCCTATAAAATTATGTGAATCCTCCACTCCCAGCCCCCCATACACCATCTCTTCCAAGTTTTAAAAAATTTATTGGAAAACACTTATGCAATATTTTAAATATTCTTTTTTTTCTTCCCCTCAGATACTAAGTCTGGTGTTCTTGATCGCTGGCAGTGGTTAAGAAAAGGAGTGGACTATGATGAAATTTTATTAGATTAGAATCTAAAACTTTAATAGCTTCTGCTGCTGGGAATGAGGCAGATCTTACTCAGCGTCTTCTGGAACACAGAAAGCGGTCAAGCCCATTTCTCCCTCTTTAACCTAATGTCACAATAAGGACAGGTGACACTTATCGGGCTCTCTAAAATTCAGATATGTAGGGACCTGATTAAAACAGAAGCGTAAAGAAAATACTTCAAAGTCATAGAAAGAGAGCTCAAACAGATTATTTTCTGCAATAAACAGAGACACATGGTAAAGGGAAAATACTAAGATTATAGGAGTGAAGAGGTTAGACCACTGGACCTCACTATTGTCTTTTTTAAAAAATCCCTCCAAGATTAGTCCTCTGAGGTCTTTCAGACAGACCCCGTAGGAACTGGGGAGATGGCTGAGTGGGTTAGACACTCACTGCACAAGTGTGAGGTCCTGAATTTGATCCCAGAACCCATGTTAAATAGCAACATGGTGGGGTACTCTCATAATTCCATGCACTGGAGAGGAGGGTGAGCAGATCCCAATGGCCCTGGCCAGCCTAGCAAACCAGCTGGTTCCAGGTAAAAGTGACAATGACTGTCACAGGAAATATAAGATGGGGAATAGCTGAGGATATCTGAAACACATAAGTGTGTGCAGATACACACATACACACATCCATATACATGCACACTGACACATCCACACACATGTACACTCATACACACATATGCACACACTCATGCACATACATATATACATGAACACATATACACATATTTACACACATATACATACATGCACATACATTCACATGCACACTCACACATCCACACACACATATATACCCGTACACACATGCACACACACACACATGTACACACACATATACATGCACAGACACAAACACATATATACATATACACATACACATATATTTAAATGCACACTCACATCCATATACATGCACATACATACAAACATACATATACATATACACACATACATTTTCATGTGTATCTTACACATCCACACACGTGTACACACACGCACACACACAAACCATAGGCAGAATGTCAGTGGTCAGCTACAATATTTACTTCCAGCATCACAATGACATAGCCCTACAAATTCCTTGTTGAGAGAAGCGGCATCTTTGTGGTCTCTAGGATCTGGGAAACATGTTGGTTGCTGTTCTGGATTCTGGTTTCATGTACCGACCATGGTGGCAAGCATGAGCCATGAAGTTTGGATAGATGGAGCCTGCTTTCAGTTATTCTGCTAAATCTAGGTCCTGGGACTGTTCACCGCTCTGTCCCATAGAGTGAAGTCACTAATTAGGGGACTCGATGTTTAGAAAATGGCAAGCTTGCAAGTTACTCCCAAATGCAAAATTTCCGATATTTTTAAAGCACCACAGAGTCAGGGATGGCAACTGCATTATCTGCTTTATTTGCCTTAAGAGTGCTGGCTTGTGAGTATGCTTTTGCTAAAAATAACTCTGCTCTAGGCCCTTACAAGGAAGGGTCCCACGTCTATGCCCCAGCATTTTAGTGCATGTCTGTCTGGCTTGCCCACGATGCCACCGCCTCATTAAGAATCACTCCTGGGCGAATGCAGCAGCCAATGGGTTAATGAGGTTGGGCAGCCTCAGCTTGTCAGCAGCTGCTTAAGCAGCGGGTTAGGGAAGCTCCGTTGATTTTCATCCTCTGCTGCTGAGTGATGGAGCGTCAGGATGCAGCAGAAGTCTAGTCAGGCCACAACCTGTGCCCTCTGCAAAAGAAAAAAAACAACTCGGTCCGTGCCCTGGGGCAACAAGTCCTCCGGGATATTGGGTATAAGGGTAGAGTCTGAATGTAATTACGGGATGTGAGGGGTTGAAATGAGGCCGCAGAAAAGCCCAGCGTTGTCTTGATGGTTCTCTACTGTGGAAATTCAAGATTCCATAGGAACTGATCTGGAATCAAAATAGTTATTTGAGCTATGATCATACATGTCTTCATTAATGCTATTGACCAATCTCTAGGACTTCTTAACTGGTCACTTTTGATCTCTGAGATCATTTAGGATACAAATATACACACGCACAACACACCACACACACACGTGCACACACACGCGCCTATATGAATCTACTAAAAATATACAGTGCTTTTTAACCAAAATCCTGTTTTTAAAGATGTAATAATCTTCAAACAAAGGGTGAATTCTTCATGTTTCGGTCGTTTGATAAACAAAGAATTTCCCTTCCTTTGATATCTGGGGTTGGGTTTTTGTTTGTTTGGTTTGTTTGTTTGTTTGTTTTGGGGGGGGTTGTTTTGTTTTGAGATAGGGTTTTACTCTGTAGCCCAGGCTGGCCTCCAGCTCACAGCAACCTTTCACTTCCAGAGTACTGAGATCACCTGCCCACACCAAGACCACTTTTAACTTCTAATTGGCACCCTAAACCTTCACACTTGCATCTTCCCCAGGCATGGCATTCACTGGGATCACCTGTAAAACCTCAAACTCCCAAGGCTCGACTGCAGTGCACCTGTGTAGGATCTGAGAGCTAACATCTCTGGATACCCCATCCAGGCCTTGACGACCGAGGCAGTCATGTTTGGAGTGGTCCAGCACCAGGATGGCTCACTGTGCTGCCTCTACCTCCTTCACTGGGCTTCCCTCTGTATGACATCAAACCGGCCATGCTCTCAGGCTTTGAGACTCTTCCAAGATCCTTCCCAAGCTCCCTCATTCAGCTCTGTGATACTGAAACATGGCCCCTAAATTCATGATTGGGCATCTACTTCTAGTCAAAACCTACCACCTCTCCCTTTAACCCCACACCTGACCCTAACAGGTCAGTGTTCACCTAACGGCTTACACAGCTGGCTAACAAAGTCGCCAGCTCTGCGTCCTCAGGCGCCCTTCAGTCTGCCCTTCTCACATCCTACTCCAGCCTGGCAGCCAACCTTGCTTGCTCACCTTTCAAAATGTCCCCAGAACCCCATCACTTTTCACAACTTATCCCAGCCAAATTCCTCCTGCCTGTGACTCCATTACTATCTTAGCTCCCCTCGGGGCCGCTTCACTCCACACCACTCACTCAGAACATAAAGATCCTTTGAACTGCACACCACTTCTTTTTGAGTTTTCACTCAGAACTCTCTCTACATGCTTCATAATAAAGCTCGGGTGGTCTTACGCTATCACATCCGGTAAAACAGACCCGACCACGATCCTTTAGACCTCCCACCCAGTATGCTAGAAATTCTCCCTGTGCTTGCTCTTGTCACCCTGGCCTCTCTGCATCTCCTTCCATGCACCTGATCCTGCCTCAGGACCTTGATACATGCTGTTTCCTCCATGTGAAATATGTCTGTGTCAGCGATTTGCAGGTGTCATGCCTCACGCTGTCCACTTCTCTGCTCAGATGGCCATGGAGAGAGTATCTGTCTATTGCCAGGCAGCACTGAGTTCATAGTGCCCCTGGGCACACATCTCTAACTGAGGTGCATCTCTCCTCTCCCCGCCTTACTCTCCACCATAGCTGTGAATTCTATGTGAGTCTGCCCATGGACTGAAATGCAAGCTTCACAAAAAAGCTCCTTTTTCTACACTGTTGTATGTCCAACACTAGAAACTCCTGCCTGACCTCTCCAGGGAGCCTGGCACCTGTTCACTGGTGATAAGAATGAGCAGTGTCACATAATCTGTCAGAAATGACCCACGGTTTTCCCCTCTTGCAGCGGATCTGTCTTTCTCTTTTCTAGGCATTAGCACAGTCTCGGTATAAGTGCAACAGGTTTGCAGTTCTCAGGAGAATGACATGAGTGGTTTCGTATTTGATTAAATAAAAATCACACAAAAGACAAATTGCACAGGCTTTAGTCGGTTTCTGCAAAATTCCCACTCCACCCTGCTTCCTCAGAACCATCTTTCCCAAACCCTTTGGTTGTTTGGTGCCTGAGAAATGTCTTGTTGTACAACCCAAAGCAGAGAAGGAGCTTCTAAGCCTGTACATCAAGCTGATGGAGCATAGGTGGCCAGAGCATTGGGCAGAGTGTAAGTTTTTAAACACTGAACAACTATGTAGAGTAACACTGCCTATGTGTGATATTAGCACGATTAATTAGCAAGCTTGGGACCTCTCATGCTTCATAAATACAAGAGGCAGCAAAAGTCTAAGAGTCAGTGAGGTAAAGGGGCCAGCATCGAAAGAGCTTTCCAAAAACAGGCTGCAGTTCAAAGTCACCATTCAGCCCTTGCACTGAAAAAAAAAAAAAAATGTATTTGAGCTCAAAACGGCTTTTCTCTATAGCTTTCTACCTAACTCAGTTTAACTTAACTCATTGGGTCGGAAAGCATAGACTCTGAGCCCAGCCCTTTCAAATGTACTGACATTGACAGTTGAACTGGGGACCACGTTGCATGTTTTCTAATGTTATTTGTCGGACTGAAGCTTGCAACGAAAAGGAACTATTAAAGAAAACTAAATGTGTGCAGAGATTAGAGTCCACATCTTGAAATGTCAGCAAATACAATATTTTTATGACAGATCATAATGACTTGCAAAAGGCAGCCATATGTGTATCAAGCTCGTAATCCTCCTAATTTTTTTTCCCTTTGGGGGAAAAAAAACTTTCATTTTTCAATCTGAAGATAACATCACTAAATAAGCACTTTCCTGCCATTTGGGGGAGAAATTCAGAAAAACTCAGATGTCCTCAGTCCATGGGTTTCTCTCTTTCAAAGAGAGACAACAGGGACGTTCCTAGCTTGTACACTACTGTCATGTCACAGCACCCAGAGCAACAGAAGATTTGAGAAAAAAGAAATCAAGGCTAGAACATTAGAGTCAGCTCCCAGAACTTTAATGTGCTGTTTCCCTTCTTAGCAGTGCCTCCAGGCAGTTCTCAGGTGTACTTGCACAAATAACACCATTAACAGAATTTTACATGGCCAGGTCACTAGACTTCGATGCCAAGGAAGTCTTTAAAAACATTGTACAAATGGCAGACCTTAGGCTATGTCCCTGACAGGCAGCCACTTCTGGGGAGTAGAGGTGATTCTTGACATAGCCACGAACGGTCTGGGGCACTTTATAGACAAAGAACAAAGACAAGAAAGGGTCTTTCTGCAAGCCACCCAGCAATCTGAGTGTTACGGAGTAGGATTAAAGCAACATCAGGCCAGCCGGGGACTGTCCCAAGAGCTAGCACCTCTGCTTAAAAGTGGCTAAGCGGTTAGTTAATGGTCATCACTGACCTCCACAGTGCATGCGTCTACCCACACTCACTGCTTCTCCAGACATGTTGAAATTTCATCTCAGGCATAGGCTTTCCTTTGTTCCAATGCCAGTCTGTAACAGATCTTTATGTGAACAAAGGCTCCTGTCTTTACAATAACCATCTTTCTTTAGAACAGGCATGTGATATACTTTTGGGATGCCAAACCACATAATAGAGAGAAACCAAATAATTCCAGTGAGGTTTGACGGGCCTTCAGCAAACCCTACAACAATTCCAGTCACCTGTCAATCAGGAAGTAGCGGATAAAGAACTGTGGGGCACTGGTACTGTCTATTACCTGAGCCATTCTTTTAGGTTCACTTGAGACTTTAAAAAAAAATATAGAATGAATGCATTCGATGATTGTTTGAATTGCTGCCGTGTGCTCTGTCATAAATGGCTTATGGATAACCATCAATTGCTGCCGCTCATCAGTCTAACAAGTTCAGTGTAGTACTCGGTGCAAAGGATGACTATTTATTTAACAGCTCTTGGCAGGAAAATTTGTTGCATGCCACAACTTCACAAAGAACATTAAAATCAATGACAATTTATAAACCAAAGGCTGGGAATTATGCTTTGGATTCCCATAATTCATCAGAATAAAGCTGTCAGATACCTTTTATTATAAATTAATAGCCTGTTGTCGGAGGGCACTTTGGTCCAGATGTTTTTGTCAGTTTGGTACTGACATCTAGTGGACGATAAGAAATATTCCCCTCGTCTTTTCCAAGCCCCTAGATTATCCCTTTTCCCAAAACATGTTTATTGCTGCTACATCTGTTTTAAGAGTTTTATCATTCCAGAAATTATATTTAAATTTAAGATTTGTACATTTTCATTGGAGCTGATGCATGTTTTCATGAGGTTGAACTTTGTGTGGTAAACACTGACAATATGATTTAACATAATTTAAAGGCTACTTGGTGATTACACCTTTTATTTTTGAAAAGATTGATATCTTAATTCTCTTGGGGGCTATACTTATACTTACTTACACTTCTCTACTATTGAATTAATTCTGCTAGGAGATGTAAAGATGGTTCAGTGGTTAGGAGCATGTGCTGTTCTTGCAGGAGACCCCAGTTCTGTACCCCACACCCTTATGGTGACCAACATGCCTGTAACTACAGCTCCAAAAGATTTGACACCATCTTTTGGCCTCTTAAGGAGCCTGCACATATGTGGTGCACATTTATATACTCAGGCACACATACATATACATAAAATACAGTTTTTTAAAATATATAAATTTACTACATTATATAAAATCACTGAGCCTCCAGCCCCAATGTTCTTATGAAGAAATAGAGAACCAAAGAATAAAGCCCTCACTTAGCCTGTGTTTGATTGGAATTCGGGATACAATGTACTTATTCTGAATTTCATCTCCAGTTTAATGTGACTCCATTGAAAAGACTATCTAAATGCTTAAATATGGATTTTGCTGCCCAAATATTTCAGGATGACCTACACAACACCCCCTTGTAGTTAATTTCATGTTCACTAGCATATTGAAAATTGAAAAAATGCTAATGTAGACTGTCAAACTCCTGGGTATACAGTCTTGGCAACAGGCCATCCAGGAACATGTCTAGGCACTGGAAAAGGGATCTATCTGGGGACCCCAAGGCGCCCAGGACACCTGATCTAGGCTCATCCTGCATGCCATTTTTCTAGAGGGTCAGGAGCATTAGGAAGGGAATTATCTTTAGTCTCTCAGAGTTCTCGGACCTATGATAGAGAAGACTCAACGGAAAAGCATTCATAGCATGATCTGCTCCTGTGTGGTGCTATACTTAAGCACTGCACATGAGAGGCACTGGCAGGGCGTGGGGCAAGGGTGGAAACAGAGTTTATGGGAAACATGAACAGCATCCTTTGGAGCCTGCACCAAGTTGAAATTTTAATAAAGAAGGAATAACATCTTTTTCTTATTTGATTGTTACTAGGGAAAATAACTAACAAAAAATAGATCAAAATTATAATCTGCCTGGTTTTATGGAACTATAAAAATGGTGAGAATCACATATGAAGCAGTCTTTTAAGTTCTGTGAGGTTTATAGCAACCATTTTTGGTTGCTTCAGAGTCAGCTCGTTACAATCACTTCAGAAGGCAATGGTGTCATCACTATGAGGATTAGCAAACGGACCCAAATCTAAATAGACATGAACTTGGGCAGTCCTTCATACCAAAGTGGGAGGGGAGCCTGCATAAAACATAAACCCTCAACTTTTTATGGAGCCGTGTTCAAAGAAGTGTTCAGAACATTCATGGTTTTATTTAAGAAACTTTAAAATCTCAGTTCCAACCTCCAGACCATTGTTTGTGTATCTTTCAGGATAAGAATTTACAAGTCATTAAGATAAAAACAGCCAAGCAATGTCTTATCAACTACCTTCTTCATGGGTGGCTTTCTTATTACCAGGCTACCTTCCGCTACCATAAGTATTTAACTATAGGTCTTCTGATGAAAGATATTGAGCTTGGGGAAATGGCTCAGCTGTTAAGAGTACTTAGTGCTCTTCCAGAGGATCCAGCCTGAATTCAGGTCCAAATGGAAGAGCAGCAAGTGGAATCTGACACCGTTTTCTAACATTCATGAACTCATAATACATGTGACATTCACACATACACACATAAAAAGACATAAAAATTAAAAATTAAAATTAAAACATGTTACCACATTCATATTTATCCTTAGCATTTCCTTATCTTTTAAAACATTCTTAAATTCTTGCCTCACACATTGGCTTCTGCAAACCACATGCACAGGGACATCTCAAAGATTCCCATTGATGAAGAATTTCATGTACACTGGACACACCTGCCATGCTTCAACCTGGACACCATGAACAGAACTGGACCAAGAAGCCAAGGCCTAGGTAGAAGAGGACCGTAGCTGTGATTCAGACAAATTCAGAAGGAAGGAAGGAAGGAAGGAAGGAAGGAAGGAAGGAAGGAAGGAAGGAAGGAAAGGAAAACAAACCAAAAGACCTACATGTCCAGAATGAAAGCATCATTTAAGCAGGAAGTTAAATCCTAGTCCTATCACAGTTCCTCAAAATACTCTGTGCACTCAAGAGACCTGCAGTGGCAGCTTCTTCCTCCTTAATACAGGGTCCAATTCTAGTTACAACAGCTGGACCAAAGCCCACACCCACCTACGATTTTAGGATGCAAATATAATTATGGCACATGACATTTAGACAGTACCTCAAAGAACACCAGCTCTTCGGACATGATAGTGATAACCTAAGAGGTCAGAGATGCTGAAGATGATTCTACAGAGGGACAAGGGGTCATCAGGGCTGAAACCACAGGAGGCCATTACACCCAGGAAGACTTCAGGCCCAGAAAGATGGGTTTGAAGAAAAACAGACTGTAGTCATGGAGATAGGACAGGTGCCTCCTAGAGTAAGTAATCAAACAAAATTGTGACTACCTAATAAGAACACCCAAAAGTAAGGACACCCCAGTTTCATCCCACAACCGAGGAAGTAAATAGGAAACCAAGATAAGAAGTCAGTGCCTGAAAGGACAAAGGACAGGGGAGAGGCAGAGGGGGAATCTGGAGATCCAGACAGACAAAAACCATGTGTCCCGTGCATCCTCTCAATTTCAGAATGTAGAGTTAGAGATGTGTGTGTGTGCGCGTGTGTGTACATGTTTGTGTGCACAATATACACATGAATGTGCACATACGTGTGTGCATGTGAATGTGCATGTGTGTGTGCACACACATTTGGAATATGAAAGTAGGAGAGTATGAAGAGAAAGGGAATTGTAAAGATAAGGAATGAGTGTAATGCCTGTGACAAGAGCGCAGAAAAGACTGCTTGGAGGGAGGAAAGGGACCAGTAAGAGGGGTGGGACTTGGGGTGGACAGTGGAGGAGAGAGATGGAAAGTATACTAAGTAGTTAAGAGCACATACTGCTCTTGCAGAGGACCTGAGTTCTGTCCCCAGCACCCATATCAGGTGGCTCACAATGCCCAGCTCCAAGTGTACTCCACTGTGCACACACAAACATGTACACACATGTGTACACACATGCATGGATGCACACACATGTGTGTGCGCACACACATACAAAACTTTGACTCTAGATTCTCACACCCTCTTCTGGCTTCCGTGGGAACTGCACACACTAGGTGACATATACTTACAGATGTGCACATAAGTAAAATCTTTAAAGTCATCCTGTTAGTTCACCCACATTCCCATCAACCATCAGTGAATTTTAAGTGTTTCCTGGATAAATCCATATTTTCTGATAATAAAAATACTATTTGCTAAATAGTTATAGTATATGTCTACTACATAAAGACTTATGTTTTCTTTGACACAAAGTAGTCTGTGTCCTCCAAGGACTAGGGAGAAAGGCATGTGGCAAGCTCAAATTAATCTGTCTTCCAACTGACAACTTTGAATCTAAAAATATAGGAATTTTACTTGATCACATCAGATGCTGTCTTCTTGCTGTGTGTTAAAACTAAGTAAAATTCTTACTGAGTTTAGTTTCAATCAGAAAAATATAAAATCACATCTGTAGAAATTTTTATACTGAAGAATTTTAAGTTAATAAGTGAATAACAGGCCAAAAGAAGCCAGGAGGTTTATAAATTAATATAGTTAATCAATGATTTATACTTCAGTCTCCTCACTTTAGCTCTGCCTTCAATCTGTCACCAAGACTTTTATCTTTGAATTTAAGAATAAAAATTATAAACTATTACTTGAAAAACAGGCAGGAGTGGGGAACCAATCAAACCCTCTGGGTAATTCTTTGATATTTTATCAGTCGGGTTTTAATAGCTACACAGGAACTGCATGTTGATGCTTTGAGATAGTCTCAGGCACAGACACGGAGGACCATAGCTGATGAAACAACCAAACATCAACAGTAGAAAGACCTCCAGGATGCTAACAAGAACATCACAGAGGCAGGAAGTGAGCGGCTGGCCAGCATGTAAACAAGAGCTGTACTCTGTTTATGTCTTCCTTCCTCTGGTGAGATGGAGAGTTGCTTTGTGCCTTGTTCTTCTCATGGTCCAATGTAAGATCCTCCTGGCTTGTAAAAGGTTGCTTGTGCAATCCACTGGAATACCTCCAAGGATAGAAAGAGGAAGAGGAAATCAAGAAACGTAGACCAGAACAAGAGGATCCGTATGCAGGGGCCTTGGTGGAAACCTTCCAAGGCCCCCATCCCTGTCTCAAATTCTGTTTATTATGTTATGATGAATGTTGTGAAGATGGAGTTCCTTCAGCACGATCTGTACGTTCCCATGGATCGGTATATCAGAGAGTAATAAGAATGCACATTTCCCTGAAGCCTCGTGCTTATTTCCAACCCTTTGGTCAACTTAACAGACTATGGGGAGGGGGCTTTCTAAGAAGAAATAAGCTCAATGTAGAATATACACATGCATAAAACTTTTAAAACTTACTTAACTTTTACACAGTCAAAGTAACTTCAAAACCAGCTAAGAGAGTTTCTAAGAACCCCAAGCAAAGAACAGTCCTTCAGACAAATTGTTGAGCCTTTTCCAGGGTCTCACCAAGGCAGGAGTGACAGTCATGTGCACACAAACTGTGAAGTAAAGAGAAATATCTGAGAGGTCTGGGGGCTCAAGACCCAGGCCTGCTCATGCTGTGCTAGGTCAAGCCAAGAATCCTATTGTAACACAGTGTCCTTCTGCTTGCCCCTCTACTAGTTTTCTCCAAAGTGAGCTTACAAAACCACAAGTGAAGGAAGCAGCTATTCTAATAAAGAATGCATCCCAGAGGACCAATCTAGTTTTTCAAGAAATTTCTTTAGACCCATAATGCCCAAGGGGTCCACTGTCTTCTCAACCCAAAACATATAGGCAAATATACCAACACCAGTATCCTTATACCCAGACCAGAGCTTTCCAAAGTCATTCCATGTCTTAAAGGTGAAGCTCTAAATATGAAATGTGTAACTTATTTTATAAACTTTGTATTTGCATAAACTTTTTGGAACCCACCAGTTATATTAAATGTGCAACACTTAAATTTCTCTTTATATCTCTTTAAATCTCAATGTATTAAATATGAGCTTAAAATTTCACCTACAATTGTTAGGTGTTGATGGTACCACTCAATATACTCAGTCCCTGACTGAAAACAGAGATGCACCCAATTGGTCTAATACCATGTCATATGCTTGATAATAGTAACAATGTATCCCACTGAGAGCTACACAGACCAACTAAATTTCCTGAGATCGGATGAATCACCAACAATTAAGAAGAGCAGGAGACGTTGTTCTACCGTACTTCTCCTCCAGTCTTAACAAGATTCCATCTGGGGTGGGACTTTGTAGCCATGGCAACTAAAGCAGAACAATACAGGACCAGGCAGGTATATGATGGTGATAATAGGCCAGTTGATACTTCTAGACCATGGAGAAAGGCAGGAACATATGACCTTCACCTGAGATTCTCCTTGCTCCAGCTGGAGTGACCTTAGGAGCATATAAGAAGTGGAAGATTAACTGAAAGTATGACTCCATGAAGCAACACCCGTGGGTCACCATCCGTGTTTGGGTGGGACATTTTGATGAAGATGATATAGTTTGGGAGTTATCTGTGCTTCTGCATGTAACCCCTCACCCAGCCTCATTCTCTCAGAAAGGCCAATGAAGGCATTTGCCTCACCAAGTTGGACTTAGATGAAATCTTATTTTGGTCTATCATGAGAATCTATCTGGGGAGAACAGACATTCATGCATGTCTACCAAGAAAATTAAACCCAACAGACATTACTGTATTAACAAGAAATAGAGAGGGAAACATACTTTAGAGAAAGTGGCCAGTATCAGCTAAGACGGGGCTCTGCAGGTTAGAGAGCGTGCTGTTCTTGCAGAGGACCACGACCATGGTTTTGTTCTCAGACCTGCATCGAACAACTTACTTACAAATTCAGACTCAGGGATTTGACTCTGACTCCAGTGATGCACACATGCATACGTATAGTGACACACACGTGCATATAAACAGTGGCACACACATGCACATAACTAAAAATAAAATAATTCCTTAAAAATAATATTGTATAATTGTATTCCATTCTAGGAAACACGTCAATTATCTCATTAACTAGAACACAGACCTTAAGGGCAATGTTATCTATAGAAATGTGTAAAGGCTTGTGAGGTCCTACTTGAAAAAAATCTCTTTTGAGCACAAAGGAACTACCATAGATTTTAGAAACACAGAGGCAGGTGACAGGTAAGTTCTGTGTTCTGTTTCTGGAAGCCTTCAGAAAGACTGGGACCAGGGAGTGTATACAAACAAAATTTTTGTATTCATTTTTAAAATTTGAAGATAAAAAATATTGAGTCTTATGTCTCTGGATTCATGATCACCAGTGTTACCCCAAAGCTTGGTAGAAATAAGTATTAAAGATCACAAGATACATTACGGGGGTAACGGATGTGCTGTGTGTCTTAAGACTTTCTTTTAATATTTTTGTGCTTTCGGCAACTAGTATTTATGTCTTTGTGAATTTAAGATGAAAATACAGAACTTTTTCATGAGAATGTGTGTTTATTGTATTCCAATCAAAGGAACAGCCCAGGTTTCTGCTCCCAGATATTTTCATGGTCTCTGTTACTGACTAGAGAGTTCAGGGCACTTTTATGCCCTTATAACACCTACCAGCCCCAAACATGACTATGTTATGTTTATTCCAACTCATGGGAGTTGATTTGGTTGAAAGTTCACAATTACATGCAGTTTTGGAAATTTCCTGGGGAGACGATGTCTTCAACAGTACCTATATTTTCCTGTTCACATCCTGAAGACACTCAACATCCTCAGCCTTTCTGTTGACCCGGGCATTCCTGGGCTTCTTAGAAAGGACATGTTGAAGAAAACTATCCAGGAGCCCCACATGTAGCTGTCAATATTCTGCCATACACAGCCCTTGCCCTGTCTGCATGACATCTGTCATAGAGAATTCTCCAAACTGTTCATATCAAAGTTGTATGATTCAGATTCAACATATAGTCAAAGACGGCCTTGAACTTCTGACCCTGAATGCTTGGGATTTTAGGCCGGCACCACCATGCTTGGGTTGATTCTGGGGATTGAACCAATGCATTATACATACTAGGAAACACAATACCAACTGTGTATTTTTGAGATAAGATTTTATTGTGTAGCTCCAGATCAGGCTGGAACTCACTATATAGTGCAAGCTAGACCACAATGATCATGGTAAATTCTTAGCCAATTGCTAGTCTTCACACACAGTGACTGAGTGTACTTTCTCCATTCTGTAGTATCAACAAGCTAACACTTACTAAGATCCACCCGCATGCATCCCCACCCATTATGATGGTTGTATTTAGACTTATTGTAATAATCATAATAAGACATTTAAAATGTGAGCCTGAAGAGGAACAATTATTGCTATGATACTGAGCTGAATGCCTGAAAATTCGTAACAGTAAAGTAAGAGCCGGCAACACTAGACAAAAGAAGAGAACTACAAAGGATTATGGGTTGGGGAAAATCGTTCATAAATTTACAATGAATCTATATGAATTCTTGAGCACCTTTCATTTCTCTCTTTAAGCAAAATGAGGCAGAATTTGGGAATTATAGGATATCTGTTAGGAAGTAAATTAAGTAGAAACTGCAGGGGCAAATTCCTAGTCTATGAAAAGCTTTACCCTGAGTGAAGAGGTTGACAAATGAATGCACATTTAGATGGTTTAAGTTAAAATAAAACACTGAAGATGTGCACGTTATCACTTTTATGACCCTACTTCGCTAAGTTTATCAAATGACTGCCTCAGCTGCATCAGACTCTGTGACTTCTGTGTGCTGCATTCGTGATGTTACTTTAAATGAAGGTTTTATAACTATGTGAGACTTTCAGGGGGTATCAATTCTTTATCAGCAATCAACCTTATAAAAGACCTTTATTACACCAAATATAACATCTGTAGCAGTAAGGAGACTAAGAACAAAGAGTGGTGGAAACTTAAAAGAGGCTTCATACTTACTTAGGAAATGACAAAAGGGACGACATTATTAGGGTAGCAGTTGGGGTCTGGGAAAAACCAAAAACCTAACCCAAGGTTCATACCTCAGTACAGAGCAATCAGTGTATTCACCTTAGGCCATGCTAAAAAAGACAGCCAGAATCATGATTTCTTTAATGTGATACTATACTTGTCCTTCCCAAGAGTCATACACACACAAACACACACACACACAAACATACACACAAACACATACAGAAGGGGGGAGGAGAAGATAGGATAGTATGACTTTGGGTGTAATGACCAGCAAAAACAGCTCAATAGGTAAAGACACCTGCTGCCAAACATGACAACATGAGTTCAACCCCCAGAATCCACATGGTAGAAGAGAATGAACTCCTGAAGTTGTCCAGTGACCTGAGCATGTACCCAACAGCATATATGTGTGCTCTCAACCACCCTACAACATTTACCATAAATGTAAAATATAAATTATGAACAAAATGTAGTAAAAAGTTAACTGGGATGCTGGGAGTTTCAGCTTGGGACTCATGTCTGCACATCTAGCACTTTTACCTTCTCTGACTCCCAGTCTCAGGTTTTGCTTTGATTTTCTTGTCATTGATTGGGGGAGGGGGGACTATTTGCTAACGTATCCCCAGTGTCTAAAATAGTAAGAATTCAGGAACAAACAGGTTAATGTGTGCCTTGTTTAATGCTCAATGAAGAAGGATTTTAAGCCAGCCATTCCTGAACTGTGAGAAAATATACCTGGTCTACCCAGGTGTATACTGGTTAGCTAATTTTATTATTTCTGAGTGATTATAACACAATCATGACACTTCTTCATATATCAGTTAGTATAACAATATTCATTAAACACCCAAAAAAAAGGCCCAAAGATTAACAAAGCACAGGGATTTCAATGAACACACATCCTGTGTGCGGGTATTTAAGCCTAAGGGTTTCCTAGCAGTGTAACTTCAATAGCTCTATGCGCTGGTGTGCGCTGGGGAAACAAAAGGGCATTTGCTTTAATCCATACAACTTAAGCAATTGTGCAGTCTTATGAAAAGGGATAATCGTTAAAAATTGAATCAATAAAACTCTGGGTCTACTTCAACGAGTCTCTCAGAACGCGGTTTCCCCTCATACGGTGTATTCAGTATAGCTACCTTGATTCTCAGGATGATACTCATTTTCAAATTAGTGTCACTGAAAATGACAGAAAAAGGAGGGATCAACTTCAAACTAAAATAACTCGGCCCTGGCTCTTGGTTTTCAATAAAACCATTGTTTCCAGAGGAGGAAAACTGTTTAATCTCCACTTTCTGGTTTTATGGCCTACGGGAGTGAAAGACAGCACATGGCACCGGGGACTTATACTCTACATTTTGCTCACCACTGTGACCAAATACCCAACAACCAGCACATTACAAGAGGGAGAGTAGATTTTGGCTCCCAGCTTGAGGATCCAGTCCATTCGGCAGAAGGCTGTTAGAACAATCCACATGTGTGACTCTGGGAGCATGAAACCACTTTTTCTCATTGGGGCAGATCAGGAAACAGAGATAGAATAGAAGGGAGGCTAGGTTACCAATCCCAAGGTCCTCTATGCCAGGACCTACTTCCTCCAACTCAAAATCCACCTCCCAAATATTCCACAGCTACCAACTCAGCACTCCCATCTGGAGGCCAAATATCCCAACACATGAGCCAGTAGGACATTTCACAACTACACCATAATAGCATCATAAAAGTTAGAAAGGAAACAATGCATTTCTTTCAAAGCATTTTGACTCTGGAGAGTACTAATAAATAATTGATTGATATCAGTATTTTAATAATAACTGAGATAGCTAAGTGTGGTGGTTAAAGCCATAATGCCAATACTCAGGAAGTTGAAGCATGAAGACCAGGAGTTCAAAGTCAGCCTTGGCCAAAAAAGAAACTCTGAGACCAGCTGGGAATGCATGAAACCCTCTCTCTCTCTCTCTCTCTCTCTCTCTCTCTCTCTCTCTCTCTCTTTCTCTCTCTCTCTCTGTTTCTCTCTCTCTGTCTCTCTCTCTGTCTCTGTCTCTCTCTGTTTCTCTCTCTCTCTCAAAAAGGTGTATATGTGTGTTTATAACTTTCAACATCAAATATCCAAATAACAATTATTAAGCATGTGGAGAATCTAAGGAAAAGGACTTGTAGTAAGAAAAAAAAAAGAACAATGAATGCACTGAAAGGAACACAGATAATAGCATTAGTAACAAAACCGTTAGAATTGTTACAATCCCATCAACTTGTGGTCAGAAAGAGAGGATAGGATGAACAAACAGAGACAGCCAAATCAAGATAGATGATGATAAAAGACAGACAGACAGACAGACAGATGGATGATGGGTCTATTTTAGAAATTTATACAAGAAAATGAGCAAGTATAGAGAAAAGAATTAAATTGCCTGAAATCAGGTAATGTTAGAGAAAAACGTTTCTCAACTTACAGTCATCAAAAATCCAAAAAGAAATATTCTTGATTTTTTTGGATTTTGTTTTTTTCTCCTTCTCTTGAAAACAGATTATTTTCTCATATAATATATCTTCTTTACAGTTTCCCCTCCCTCTGCTCTTCTCAGCTCTTCCCTACCTCCCCCGTAGATCCACTCCCTTTCTGTTGCTCAGTAGAAAAGATAACAACCAAATGTGACAAAATAAAATATAAGATTAAACAAAACAAAAAAAATTCACATCAAAGCTGGATAAGGCAAACTGACAGATGACAGCAAAGGCTTTTGGGAGGACAGACCTGTAGATGGGGTCTCTGTTGTAAGAATCAGAGCCCACTGTTCACTCACAGACAGGATAATTACAGGCCAGAGAAAGGGAATTAAGGAGGGGACTGAAAACGTTTCCTTTTGCTTCTCTTTGGTCTTTGCTAGGGTTAGTGAGGGCAATAAGATAAGCAGCATGTATACATGTCAGCTAGTCAGCAAACCCCTGACAGTCAGCCATCTCTGGGGTCGGCAGGGCGGGGACGGGACGCGCTGTGGTTGAGTACTTGTCCCTGTATTTACCTGTTCTTCTCAGCAATCTAAACGAAATAACTCTGGAGTTGAGAAGGAAGGTAGAGAGGGAAGAAGGAAGCATCATATTGGAAACCTTGACCCTACAAAAATATCTCTCAAAAAAGAAGGCAAAAGGGTAGAGCTCTTGGCCAGTAGAAGGATAATGGAGCTATCGTGCTGCAGAGCCACAGAGCAATGAGTAAGATCATTCCAGTACCACCGAGGGTAGTCTGTAATGTTAGTGATAAGCTAGGGATGTGGCTCCTGGTTGTCTGTAACTACTCAAGGCATCTACAGAGTCACCCTACACTCTCAATCACAAGAAAGAGAAAGGGGGACAAGAGGGTTTAGCAACCCTTTGAGATGTAAATTGAGAGCCAGCAAAAGACTGTGAGTAGTGAAAAGAAAGACTAGCCCTGGGGCACCTCTTACTTCTTTTGTCAACCAAGCTAGAGAGAGAGAGAGAGAGAGAGAGAGAGAGAGAGAGAGAAGTCAATCCTTTGTTTATTGCCTGAAATAGGACAAAAGTCATGATGCTATAACATCTGTTTGCAAGACAAAAGAATCTCCTTCCTCCCTCCCTAAGGTGTGTATCCTCAGGGTTCTAGAAGAGTTAAAACATTCTGTACCAAATAGCAGAATGAGCCTGGACCATGCCCCACTAGACCATGCCACCCAGGCTACTCAGGGAGAGATTCACATATGTTTAATGTTCTTTTTCCTTTAGGATGTTATAGTGGAAATCTGTAGACACACACACATACAGAGTCACACACACGCATGCATGCACACGCATGCATTTACACACATGCATGCTCACACACATGAACATGTATGTGCACACACATGCATATATACACACACATACATCCACATGCATGCATACACACATGCACATACACACATACACACACATCCATTCACACACACATACGAACTTGTGTATAAATTACATGGTACAAACATACATGCTGACATAATGTAATATATAAACATATCATATGTACAATATATAAACATTATACAGAAGGCAGCTTGAGTGTATGTGTACACATACATACATATAAAATGTGCATCTTATTTCTAGAACTAGAAGTTCAAAATTATTCAATAAATTCAAGCAATTTCTCTGTAAAAAGCCACCGTTCTCATTTAGAGACTCCTTTGACTAGATATAAGAAGTGCATTTTTGTTTGAGATTTAGCTATTAATGGGATGGCATTTCTTTTTCAAATGACTTGACAATTCTGTGAGGTGGGAAGAAGAACTCAGCCTGTGCTTATGCGAGAGGTTACATCCAGGGAACGATCAGGTGAGGCACAAAGGTTATTTTTCAAAGACCTCAATACAAAACAAATTTCAGGCTATGCACGTACGAACATGTGTTTCTCAAGGCCGAGACATGGTCATATGGCTTTTTCCAGAAATAATTAAATGTAGAAAAACAAGTAGGTATTATTCATCATTGCCGTCCCTAGTTACCTAGCAATTAAAGCTATTGATTAATTCATACACTTTGTGGGAAAGGCAATCATTAGCTTTCAAACACGGACTAGCAACACGGACACTCAATCATGGTGGTGTGGCTTCTGCGGCATAATTATTTCTGAATAAACACAGCCCCTTTGATCCATCCCTTTAATGCAGGCAGAAGTTTTTGCCTTTGAAGAAAGGTTTCCTTGATTTGCAGGTATGAAAATGGCATAGTAAGATCTGAAATAACACTATCTTATCTAAACCGAATTCGAATTCTTACAGTGTCTACCTTAATGAGGAAGGCAAGCAATGCAGGTGGTTAGTCCTCCCTGAGCCATCCCGTGAGCCCAGTTATGTGGAAAGCCCAGCCAGCTAATGCACTTACTGCTCTAGTTGCTTTTCTTGCGGTGGTAAAATCCCTGACAAAAGACAATATATGGCAGGGTTTATTCTGGCTCACAGTTTGAGGACACAGTCCTTCACAGCAGAAAAGTCACAGCAGCACGAGCCTACAATGACCAGCCATGGCGCAGGCGCAGTTGAGAAAGGGGAGAAGTAAGTGTTGGCTCAGTTCCTTCTCCATACACAATCCAAGGACCCCAGCCCATGGGGTCTTCCCACCTCAAGTTAGCTACTCACGATGCCCTCAGAGATATGCCCTGAGGCATGTTTCCATGGTGACTGCATATCCTGCTGCACTGACTGTCAGTATTACCATCATGCTTAACTATTGCTTCTACATTACCATGAGTCAGGAGCCAATAGCCAGCCTGTGTTACAGTGTGAAATAAAGCAAGTCTGGGATGGATTTCTTAAGACACTTCTTGAATACCCTTGAATCAAATACAGAGTTGAATTTGCCTGGCACTGGAAGATGAACCACAGAACTATGATCTCTCTGTACCCTGACCCAGGATATCTCTTTTCACAATGCAATCACACGCATGGTCTCTTGTGGTGCTCACTCACCTGCTCAGTACTGAAGAAAGTGATTCACATCAGCAAAACCCATTCACTATTTTTTTTAATCGCACATGAATCTCTTTCACTGTGCTCAGAAGACTTGCACGTTACACAGACCAATTCTCTGTCTAATGTTACCTCTTGAAATGGGAATGGTTTGACATCTCTTTACACTATACCTTAACATTAAACTTAAAAGAGCAATTTTAAACTCAATATTCTGCAATCAGACATCTTCTGCAATGAGTTTTAATATGCTTGCTTCATATAATATCATATGTATGCATGCATATGTGTATGTATGTATGTCTGCTTCTTAAAATGTTAAATGCAGGCTCAAGAATCCTTGAGATATGTGTGTTCGATGGAAATTACTCTGGTGCCCTTGGTGATTTAAACTATTCATTAAGCATTCACAGTGGCCCCCATCACCTCATCAAATATTCTTCCTTCTCAGTGTCTTCCCATATTAACCCTACTTCCTGACAGTTTGCCAGATTCTCACAGACTTCCAGAATTGACAAAACACACTGTGAGAAACTGTCTTAACAATGTGCAAAGTTTTTTC
This sequence comes from Arvicanthis niloticus, assembly GCF_011762505.2. Lineage (NCBI taxonomy): Eukaryota > Metazoa > Chordata > Mammalia > Rodentia > Muridae > Arvicanthis > Arvicanthis niloticus. Next base: position 80,242,145 of record NC_047666.1, on the reverse strand, counting down.
ATGTATTTTATTGAAATATGTGCATATTACTTACACTACTGCTTAATAAGACATAAAACTGGAAAGTGTTCAAATGTTAATGCCTGGGCTGCTGTCATCGTCCTCACTCTTGTGTACTTAAATTACTTTTGTTAAAGAGAAAAGAAAAAGAGAAATAAAAGTTCAGAAGTACCCTTTCTACACACACAGAAAAGGCATGGTGGGCTTCTCAAGTAAACCTAACTATGAATTCCATCATCCCACTACTTAAGGCCACTCCAGACTGCTTTTTTCTCTGACCAGTTATACATAGGGAGGTTGAACCACCATGCCAGAGAGAAGAACACAGCTCTGATGCACAAGGGTTAGAGGTTTCAAGGTTGAAGGAGTTAGGAGGGCGTTGAGTCCCCTCTGCCTTTATTTTATAGGTGTAAAATCTAAAGCTCCGTGTTCCAAAGCTGTCCCTGAAAGAATCCAGGATAATTTACTCTGATCTTGCCCGGTTCTTCCACAATCAGGAGCTTACTCAGATGTAAGCCCAACACTAGGCCATCGCTTTCACTTTGAACTGTGCCCATTGTCTTCATTCAATAAACTAACAGAGTGCAGATGAAGCTGGTTGGATAGTTTGTTTCTCTGTGGTTGTGATGAACACCAAGACAAAAAGCAAAAAGCAACTTGAAGACAAAAAGGTTTATTTTCCTCTATCACTGAGGGAAGCCAAGACAGGAACAAGGTAGAAATCTGAAGAGAAAACTGACCAGAAATCACATAGGTACACTGCTTACTGGCTCATTCCCTCTAACTCGCTTCCTGCAACTTCGAGCACACATGCGCCTGCGCCTGTTGCATGAGTGAGTGACTCCCATGTATGTCCCGGACCCACCTGAGATTGCATTCACAGTGGTTATCAAACAGCAACCAAGAAAATGCACTACAGACATACCCAAGCTGGTGAAGATTGTTCTCCAGCTGAGATTCCCTTTTCCCAGGAATTCCTGTTTGTGTCAAGTTGGCAAAGCTAACCGTGAAACAATCCATTTAAAACTTTAGCCAACAAATGAAAAAGAGATTTGGGTTTTGTTCCAATCCATCCATTTTAAAGATGATTAAACATGTATCTTTCCACAACACCATAAGAAAAAAAAAACCTTAAAGATGATTTTGTTTTCTTAAATAAAAAAAATATACGACATAAAATAAAAGTATGTCATGATATGTCCGACTAGCCTTGGTCCAATAGGATAGTAAGGCAGATGCTGACCTCTACAGAGGACCTGTAAGGGCTACAAATAAAATACAATTGTGTGAGTTTCATCATTCCAAAGGAAAGCAAGATTCTTATAAACCTTGACTATGACAATTCTGGAGCCACACTGTAGCTCAGCAGTAGACCACGTGCTTAGCAAACACAAAACTTGGGATTTCAGTCCTCAGTGAATGACAACAAAATTAGTATCTGGGCTTTGTAGACTTAACTAGGTCATTCTGTAGGTATCTTCAGCAAGTAGGCTACTAATTATTTCCCACCAAAATTTATAGTTAACCAATTTAGTCCCTTTAAAGGACTTGAGCCAAATACATTTTCTCCGTCATTGTCTTCTACGCTCAGTACATTTTTAAAAATAGAGCTTATTTTCTCATTCTACTTCATATAACTTTTTGAAAAATGAAAAACCTGTCATCTGATTGTCTTTTATTCATTTTTTTCATTTGTCTTGAAAATAATATTTGCTAAGAGTTGACTGTATACATGTGCCACAAGTCCATGGTAGGCTGTCCTGGCCACTGGCCAATGGCTGGATTGGACCAGTTTGCTAAACGTCTAGAATCCTTTTGAGGAACTCTCAAATAGCCCAGTCTTCTCCAACAAGGAAGTCCTAAAGACGCCTTGGAAAAATCCAGGTACAGTGGTATGAGCTGTAATCCCAGCACCACAAAAGTAAAGGCAGGTGAAACCCTGGGGTACCAACACCAGTCTGTCTGGCTGACTTCCAGGTTCAAGGTGAAATTTTTCTCAAAAAATAAAGTGAAATAAGCTGAATACATGTCTAAGAAAGATCTCCAAAAGACTAGCTCCACTTGTATTCGAGTAAATAAAAAGCTAGAACCATTTGAAACCTTGATGGATATGTGGGAAGCTGTGGATGACTTTACACAAGCTTGAATACTTAGGGATAAGTATGATCACAGTACTTTACACACACATAAAAGATGTTATGGTACCCACTATTATGTACAATATATAGCAAAAACTGGAAAAATTGATCTTACAGGTACAATATAATCCTCAAGGTTTCATTCAAGTAAAACCATGTCTTTTGTGACTATGGACACTTAGACATTTTAGTAAAACTTTGATAATTATGCCAACAACAAACTTTACTAGAAATTTCTTGAGATATCATTTAAATGTATTTTCTTGGGTAAAATTCACCGTTTTGTGGTTTTAGACACAGCAGCAATAGAGACTCATTAAGAGAAAATTAGTTCCTTCTGTTCAAGAGGATGAACTGTCTGGCTGGGTCAAATACCTAACATTCTGTTTGGGCCGGTCAATTACCTGGCCAAGGGACCACCGTAATAGGGAGGGACCACCATGAGGAAGGCAGTTTTACCTCAGGTTACACTAAGGAAAAGGAGGAATAATTATCCCTTCAATGAGATAATTGTGGCAGGAATTTCCCTGCCCAATCTATTTTAAATATTAGCGCAGCAGGAGGCCTGTGATTGGACAGGGAAAAGAGAGGAGTCAGAGTGGGAGGGAGAGGGACACAGGAGAAGAGGAAGGAAGGCGAAAATGGAGGCAGACGTGAACCCTCATGGCTTTAGTAGCCTCAGGTAGTTATGCATATCAAAAGTTAGAATAATTGGGGTAACTTATCTAAATTGTGTGGGCATCTTGTGTATTGAGATTTTATTGGTATATAAATCTGACTGATTAACTATAAGCATTAAGAGTTTTGATTTACTGGGTAACTGGGTATTGCCATAACTAACCCCAAGGTTCGCAGGCAGAAGACCAAGGTTCGCAGGCAGAAGAAGCCACCACGCCAACGTCTTGGGGGCCTTGTTCTGACGGGACTGAGATGGCCAACCAGTGCTGGACATAGAGCGGGAACTTGGATGGCGGTAGAGGCGGGAGCCAACCAATCGTCTTTTTTAATACCTCCTGCTACAGATAATGTACTTCCTTTTGGAATGGAATTTTCCATCCAAAGCAGGGCAATCATGTGACTTAACAAAGCTGACTAGTTTTCACAATTATTCACAATTATTTCACAATTATCACCTAAGACTCTGGACTTCTTCACTTGCTCTTCTCTCTTTCTCTCTCTCTCTCTCTCTCTCTCTCTCTCTCTCTCTCTCTCTCTCTCTTTCTCTCTCTCTCTCTCTCTCTCTCTCTCTCTCTCTCTCTCTCTCTCTCTCTCTCTCTTCCCTTCCCCTCTGCTCCCATGTAACTGACCTATATTCCCCTTCAAACAAACAAAGTGGTTTTTTCTTCTCCTTGTCTCCACCCACATCCACTGAGCACTACTGAGATTTACACCTTGACTGCTCTGGTGTTTTTCTTTTAAACTCTAATAAAATTAGCCTTGGCTCCTGTTTGAGTCTGTTCTTAAATTATTCTATTAATGAGATTAAGAAATCCAAGAGGGAACCACAATCTGTCCAGTCCACTTTCCTCTGAATCAAACGCCATTTCTCTCTTCAGATGAGGGTTCTCTAAAATGTGCTGAGTGAAGACAGACAGTAGCATGGTGCTTGCCCTGTACAATGTACTGAAGTGCATAGAGGAACAGAGTAACATTTTAGAGGCATAATTCACCCAACTGCAGCATTCATTTGGACATGCTGGTCTTGCTGGTCTTCCAGCAAATGTAGTTAGGACTGAGAGCCATTTCTATGATGGCAAATTGATGACTGGGTTTTCTGATCATTTCTGAGGCATCATCTCACCAAACGACTCAGGCAGGATTTGAACTCACAACCCTCTTTCTTCAGTATTTCTTTAGAATTCTACTGCTGGGATATCAGATGTGCACCATCATGCCTGGCTATGACTGAGTCTTTGAGGATGTTTTTTACATCCTTGCTGACATAAAATTTAAAACAATCCTCCAACCTCACCCTCCCCTGGACAAATGCCAAGATTATAGACCCGAGCCATGGTAACCTGGCTGTGAGATTTAAGGAAGCATCTTCAGCTTTGAAAGTAGAAGGCTGGCATACTTTACCAGCACTGTTAGACAGCCATTTTCGAGATACAGAAGAGAAGGGAAGGCTTGGTGAGGGGAGAGTTAGCAAGCATTCACTGTGAGCATCCTGGACTTCCTTACTCTTGGCTTTCCATGTTTGCCTTGTCATTCGACTTCTTCAGTGACCTTACACCCTGAGAGGTTGCCATGTTGCCCCTCCCTTTCTAAAGATAAAGTATCAAAGAAATTTTCCTGTGGAAATCCTTATAAAGAAACATGAGAGCTTTTGTTTAAATGCTAGATTTTATTAGGATCTTTATTTATTCAGATAGGGTTTTTATTGCATAAACCCGTAAACACACTTTTTAAAAAAAAAAATCAAGAACTCAAGTCTGTTGAGTTAACTGAAAGCAATTTTTCCAAAATATTTAAGAGGCTTCATTTCTGTTTGAGGATCACACTGGCACAGCATTCTGGTAACATTTCCCCCGTGGAAGTAAAGCTTTAGTGTCTTTAATTCCCTGAGATCGCGGGAGCTGCTCAGAGACTAACTGAACCACCAAGACGCAGATGGCTTTAATTATCCACATAAAAAAGCTATTTATATTGGGAAGTTGAAAAAAATAGGAACAATGCTCGTGGTGTAAACATATATTTTAATTAAATTAGGGTTTGAGAAGGAATAATGAGTGATTATTAGTGTCAGTGAAAGTCAAGTTGACATTAAAGGCTAGATGTGGGGACCCTGGGTGCCTCTGGGCCTGGGATGGAACTGCAGACACGTTTGGTTGTGTAATTGATCTCTTGTAATAAATAGGGAGGGAGAGGCATGTCTCATAGTGATGCAAGTTCCCTTGCAGGATAACACACAATGAGAGCCTGGTTTTGGACAGAAAGTAACAGAACATACCGTGCACTCTGCAGCACCCCCAAACCTTAGGTCCAGGACATTGACACAGACAGAAAGGCTAATCTGAATGGTGATTCTTGCTCTGTCCCTACAGAGACTTTTTTTTTAAAGAAGGAGATTGTATATATTAAGAGGTAAACAAGTCCTGTGTATGAGGCTGACAATTGTCAGCTATAAAAATGCAAGCCATGCTTACACTTAAACATGAGCTTGCCTGAGGCTCAAACTCAACTGGGTGTCTTCTACTGAGTCCAGCAACCATAAATAAGGCCCAACGTAACTCATCAGTGTTCAGCTTTGTGGAAGCAGGAGGGTGTTTGAATGGTTCTACAGCTCAGTATGATGCAGACGGTGACAACACTCCTTACAGGTTTGCCCGGACACTAAGCAAGTTACTTACAGAGCACATAGAACTGTGGTTAATATATTGTGAGAGTTGTGTAGGAGGAGCTAAGGTGGGAGGAGTAAGAGAGGAAGAGGAGGAGCTAAGAGAGAGACGGAGACAGGGGGACATGGAGGCTGATGTTAGCTTGTCTGTAGCAGTCAAAGGTAGTTGGTATATCTAGGTTGGGTATTGGGTTACACTTCTGATTGTAAGGGCATCTTGTTATTGATCATTACCAAATATATAAAGCCTTTGGATAATCTAAGCATTAGAGTCTCATCTGTACCGAGCCTGTGTGGTTGGCGGGATGGTCTGGGCAATGCCCAACCTTGCAGAGACAGCGTGAAAGACTGGTAGAACCATCTCCCACACTGGCATCTCATAAGTGGCAGGGCTGGTGTCTCTGGCTGGCCGTTTCTAGCTGCAGCACCACGTGGCCTCTGGCCACAGAACATGGCTGCAGCTTAGATAGCCAGCATGACCGGAGGCTGTTTTTTAAATTATTACCTCAACAGAATTAATGTTGAAAATGATAAAAAGATGAACACCATACTGTTACACAATAACTATTGTTCCTGCCTAGAAGGAAAAATTGAGAATGCCAAGGGAGCAACCTTAGATTTTATGTACAAAGTTTTCACTGTCTCCAGGTTTACTGGCCTTAGTCCCAGCACTTGGGAAGCAGAATTAGGCCAGTCTCTGTAAGTACAAGGCCAGCCTGGTCTACATAGGATAGTCCAGGCTAGCAAAGCTATATTATGAGACCCTCTTTCAAAAAAATTAGTAGTATAGTCTCATAATTTGTGCAAAAAAATCTAGAATTGCTAGGTTATGTGCCTCAAATCTTCCACCATTACCTCGACTTTCTCTCTCTGATCACCACATGCCACATGGATAGTTCCTTGTGTCTCTTGCCCCTCAGTGGCCTCTTCTCTGCCAGCTAACATACTAATCTGAAGGCCATGTCCTCAAGACTCTCAGGATTACACAACCCCAGACTACTCAAGTAGCTCAGCAAGAAGGAAACATCCTTGTTTTGTTCAGGTTCTGTCATTGTCTTGAGCATGCTCTTTTATGCTTATTAAGGATCTAAGATGTGAAGGAGCCCTAAGCACTGGACGTCCTAAAGTACAAGCTTTAGTACAAGCTTGAGTACAAGCTTCCGTGCTCATGAACAGCAGAATGATGTACAAGGAAGTGTGTGAAGAGCTGATTGGCCAACCCTAAGAAAGAGAATTTCATTCACGTTTTAAGAGGGAGACTGGGTTCCCAGGAGACAATTTTAGCAATGTGTCCTAAAATTCTCCACAATCCACAGTCAGACTGATTCTTCTAATCTCAGTTAACATTATCTACAAACTTCCTCATAAATATACCCAGGAGTTTATCTCCTAAGTGATCTTAGATCCTAACAAGTGGACAACAAATTATCCATTGTATTGTGCTCTCAAGATCCTTAACTGCATCTGCAAATCTTTAATCCCAAATAAGGTCCCAGCGGTGTGAGATTTCTCACAGACATATTAGCTGTAAAGAGGGAGGGGTCCATCACTCAGCCCACTGAAGAACAAAGAACAAGTAGGTGACTCTTCAGCACAGCACAGCTTTAATAAGCATAAAAGAGCATGCTCAAAACAATGACAGAACCTGAACAAAACAAGGAGAAAGGGAACTTGGATTTGTGACTGGAGACCAGCTCCTAGGAATATCAGATTGCTGCTTGCTAAGTTAAGGGAATCAAAAACGATTACTAAAAACACAAGACAAGTCTCTTGGTAACTACCATTTATAACAGTGTGGTGTTCATCTTTTTATCATTTTCAACAAATAATTTAATTGTTATTTAAGTGTGCATGTGCACATGTGTGTGTGTGCATGTGTGTGTGGAGATGGGAACAAGGGGTGGACATCAGATCCCTTCCTTAGGCACTCCACACCTTAGTTTTTGAGTTAGGGTCTCACACGGAATCTAGAGCTGGCCAGCAAGCTCTGAGGATCCACTGCTTTCCTCCTCAGAGCCCTGGAGATCCAAGCGCTATGCCTGTCCTTTTACAAGGATGTTGGGAGGTCCAAGCTCAGGTCTTCATGTACAGCAAGCTCCTCACCAGCTGAGCCAACTCCCCAGCCCTCTACCCCACTCTTGAGTCTTGCAACACAGGTCACTTTTCTGGGAATTTCTTCTACTTCCTATGAAATATCAGATCAGTAACTTATGGAGCACAAGGTGAAGCATCCCTCCCCAGACATGGGTGGAACAGGCTGAGTGGCATCAGTTGTGCAGCAGCAAGAAACTAGTTATGAACTTCTGCAAATGTCTGGGAGTTCAATGAGATAGAATGATGAAACTTTTCACAGTAAATACCTACAGTCTGGTCAGACAACCTTCAAGGGCTAAAACTTCTGACTCATAAAAGTATCTTTTCCTAAAAATGCAAAGAAGTAACAAGAAGACAGCTGTGTTGATTCAGTTTAAGTAACAAGGCCATGCTGTTTCGAATACCATTTAAAGGTAGACCATATGAAAGGCGTATTTATACATTGCAATGCAGATTTTGTGGTTATTAAAAAAAAAAAAGTACCATGATTCTTTGTTTGACTTTCACAAGTTAGTCTGTAGTCATCTATCAAAATGTTTTAGCTGAACTTGTAGCTACTCAAAGGTGGTGTATCCTGTCTTCCCCAGTCTTTTATCTCACTTCCTCCTCAATGTCATGGTGACACCTGAACTTCCTGTCAAAGTAAAGATGTGGACACAAATTGAACTTTGACCCAGACAACTTGGGTACTTATCAACTGTTATTATGAAAAGGTTGCTAGAGAGGGTGGGCCATCACACCTACAAAATGAAACATTATTAAAAGGTTTTGAGGTGTTTGACTGGTTATTTTAGAGTTTTTGTTCTATTTTTTTAAACTCCCTGGAATTTTCTATGACTTCTTTCTTCCAGTAGTCTACCTTCATCAAAAGTCTAAAGAATATTCCATGGGGCAGCAAGATGTCTCAGTGAGTATAGATAACTGGGCTTGCCTGATGACCTCAGCTCAACCCCTGGTCCTCACATAGTGGAAGCAGAGAACAAACTCCTACAAGTTCTCCTCTGACCTTCATGTATACTTAGCACCCACAAACACAAAATAAACAAAAATATAGCTTAAAAATTTAAGAAATTACATTTCATTTCTATTATTAACAGCCTCAGAGGAGAATGGGGAGAATGGGGGAGTGGGGGAAGGATCTGTGTGACAGGGTACTGGGAGGAGAGAGAGACTGATACTAGAATATAAAGAGAATTAATTAATAAAAAATAAAAAAAAACAACCTCACAGAGTAACATGGGGCACTTCATATATATACATATGTGTATATATATACATATATATATATATATGTATGTATATATATATATGCATTACAAATATGTGTGTATACATATAATTCTGAGACTCCATAATGAGTGCTAAAGACTATTTTCTGTCTTGTTTTAGTTGTGAAAAAGCAATCATTGATTAGGAAAACCATTCCATGAGAGACTAAGTTTGCAGACAGGCGCAGTGAGTCACACCTGCAATCTCAGCACTCAAGAGGCTGGGGCAGGAGGATTTCTATGAGTTCAAGACCAATCTGGACTATGTGATGTATCTGTGGCTAGCCTGTGCTACAAAGTGAGGCTCTGTCTCAAAATGACAAAAATACATTTTAAAAAAAAAATGACTATGAGTTTGGCTTCCTATAACCTCCCATGAACTTAATTAGCTATACGGTTGAGCCAAGAGTTGCTAAAATCCAGAGATATTTTGTGCAGATTTTCTTATTGTATCCATTTAACTATGTTTATAATAGAGTTTTCAGGAGATTGGAAACAGTTTCCAGAAGTGGCACAGACATGTGAAGAGCTAGCTACCAGCTCAGGGGTCCTTGAATCTCCAGACTCATGGAGACAGGCAGAGAGAACAATGCCACAGAAGACAGGAAGGAGACCAACTCCAGACCCTGAGAGCACCTGCTAGTGTTCGTTTCCGAATGAGGAAGTGGAGCCCTTGGAAAGAACTGACCGCATGCCCGATAGTCAGATGTTCACTCTCATGAGGTGTCAACAACACTTAATACCTGTGCATTGCCTGTTTGCTTAGCAAGTATGTATCAGCCACAGCATGTATTTGTCTTAAGATCCCTCACAGGTGGTGAGATCTCTTATACCTCTAACACATAGTACTCAAGATAAGTAAGAGTATAATGGGGGATAGCCATACTGTGGCTATATATGACTATTTAGTATTTCATGTTGAGCCATACTATATTCAGTGAGCCTGAACACCCTGCCCCCACCTCTGACCTCAGAAGCTAAGCAGGGTCTGACCTAATTACTACTTGGATAAGGAGATTTTATAGAGCTTTGAATGTTTGTGACTTCATATCTCATGGTGAGAGAAGTACATTTTAAAAGTGTATTAGGGAAGCTGGAGAGATGGTTCAGTGGCACTTGTTGCTCTTGCAAAGGATCCAGGTTTGGTTCCCAGAACTCACATGGTAGCTTCAGTTCCAGGAGACCCATTAGCACCTTCTTATCTTCATGGGCACTGCAGGTACAGGATGCTCAGAAATGCACACAGGCAAAACACTCAGATGGATAGATAGATAGATAGATAGATAGATAGATAGATAGATAGATAGATAGATAGATACATAGATAGATAGATAGATAGATAGATAGATAGATAGATAGATAGATGTGATAGATGATAGATATATAGATAGATATGATAGATAAATGATAGATAGATAGATAGATAGATAGATAGATAGATAGATAGATAGAGATAAGAGATGATAGATAGGTGGGTGGATGGATGGATGGATGGATGGATGGATAGATGAATGGATGGGTAGGTGGGTGGATGGATAGATATATGTATGGATAGATATGTGTGTATGTATGTATTATGTATGTATGTGTGCATGTATAATCTAAAAAAGTTAAAGAGTGTGTTGAAGACGAAGGAATATAACTCAGTTTGTGGTGTTTGCCTAGTATATACGAAGTCTTGGGTTTTGTACCCAACACTGCATAAACCTGGCATGGTAGTACCCATCCCCACCCCTGCAAGGAGGAAGAAGGAGGTGGATCAAATATTGAAGGTCACGCTTGGCTACACAGTGAGTTTGATGGCAGCCTGGATGACATGAGATCCTCAGAAATGTTATTTTTAAGGAGTCTGTCAGGATTTGCAGGCATGTTAATTTGTTTCTTAAGGCCCGCTCCAAACAGAGGCTGAGGGAAAGGGACAGAGAGCTTAAAGACAGCCTGTACTTCATAGCCAACTTCTGTGTCAAAAAGCAAACAATGCACCAAATAACAAACACTGCTGAGTGAGTGTCTAACAGAGGCAGACCTGAGGTGGCTGCGAGCCAGGGGTGCGGTTGGCCTCAGGAGTACGGACAAGACATGGCACCAACTCCCTCCCAAGCTACCAGAATACGTTCAGGTTGGAGTTGAGTGTCATCAAGCCATCCTCACTGAATTCCCTTGCTGGGGGGGAGATCCAGGTTGATTCAATGCTAGACTGTGTTGTGACTTACAAGTCCAATCTGCTGTCTCAAAACAAACCCTGAAAGTATGACCCAACGTTTAGTCCACAGTCCTCTCTCAAAACCGTCTAGGAACAAGCTGTGGACAACTACACTCAGTAATATCTGGTTTAATCAAATAATACCAAACTTAGCAGCGTTTCTCATGAAAACATAAACCCAAAATGATAAAATAAAGGCTTAAAGCTAGATGAAGGTCAACAATTACATGGCCTTAGAAGATGTTCACGTCAGCTTATGTTTCCTGACTGACAGTTTTAAGAGAAAAAAAAATGGATTTTCCCCTTTTAGTTATAGGAATTGAGCTTTAACAAAAATATAAGATTATGATCCAAAAAGCCATATATTATACACATACAAGATTAGGATGGGGTGAGGGAAGATTTACAAAACTGCCTTACAACCCTCAGCCTCTCTTCTACAACACTGCTGCATTTAAAAGAAGCATCTAGGCTGAGCCTTGTGATATAGGTCTGTGATTTTAGCAACCCGGGAGGCTGAGACAGGAGGATGGCCAGTCTGGGTAACTCAGTAAGACTTTGTTTTAAATTAAAACATGAGGGAGAGCAGGTACAGCTTAGGCAGAGACTTGCTGCTTGCCTAGGAGAGGCTGTGTGTTCTTTTCTCAGCATACAAAACAGAGAGGATTGAGGGAGGGAGGGAGGGAGGGAGGGAGGGAGGGAGGGAGGGAGGGAGGGAGAGAAGGAGGAAGGAGGGAAGGCAGGAAGGAAAGAAAAAGGAAGAAGGAGAGGAGAAGGAAAGAGAAGAGAGCAGGAAGAGAGGAGGAGAGGAAAGAATCAGAAGGAGAGAAAGGGAAAGAAACAGGGAAATGGGAATAGGTGAGAGGGGAGGGGAGGAGATGAATGGGAAAGAGACAGGGAAGAAGGAAGGAAGGGAAGGGGGAAGGAAGCAAAAGGGGAAAGGAAGGGAAGGAGGAAGGAAGGGAGAATGAGAGGGAGGAAGAAAGAGGCAGAGGAAGGAGGAAGAGAGAACGAAGAAGAATATACACATTTGTCTGTGTACACATTGATGTACATGTGTGTGTGTGTGTGTGTGTGTGTGTGTGTGTGTGTGTGTGTATCAATGGTTCCTAACTGCTAAAGATTTTTTTTGATTTAAGGAACATTAAGCCATATCTACAGACATTACTGGTGCTCCAATTGGAGGCACCAATGGCACAGAGAGGACAGAAATCAGGTAGAGTCCTAAACAATCCTTCTGCAACAAACCTTGTTAGCAGCACCAAGGTTAAGAACACAAAAACAGTCTGATGAGATGGCTCAGTGGGTAGAGCACTCACCAGGCAAGCCTAACAACCAAAGCCTGATCTCCAGAACCCACCAAAGAAGCTAGAGACTGTACGTCTGCAATCCCAGAATCCCTACAGCAAATGGGACTGGAAAACAGGAGAGCTCCACGGAAGCTCAGAGGCCACTGAGCCTGGGGTCACACTGCAGTGCCAGATGCAAGAGAGACCTCATTTCAACAAGATAGAAGATGAGAACGACTCCAAGAAGCTGTCCTCTGACCTCCACATGTGTGCTATGTCTCACACACATATACACACACACACACCAAATAAATAAATCAATAGATTTAAAAGCTACAAGAACCACAAAGCTAACAGGATCTAACAGGGTGTGGGTAGGTGTTCTGAAGCAGAGCTCTGACTCCCTCATCCTAATTGTACAGGGTCTTATAATCCAGCAAGATTCTGAGTCTTAAAAAGTTTTATTTTATTTATCTGAATCTAACATTTTTTTAAAATTTTCGTGTCAGGCTGGTTGTCAGTGAAGGTGCATGTTTATATCTTTGCATCTGATTAAGGGAATGTCTTACAAATGCTCCATTGTTTATCTGATTCTCATCTCTGGTTTGCTTTATCTGCCCCCGTTCTCATCTCCCATAGTTCTGATAAAGCTACATGCTGCAGAAATGCCACCCACGTGTTCGGCACGTGCTTACTTTGGATGTAACCTCTCTGAGATACTCCTTTGCAGATGCCCTCCCCACTGTTTACCACCCAGCTACATAAATAACAGATTGCCTAGCGATATCAATGGATCTGATCGGGAGCAAAACTCACTAATAATAATGTTTTTCTTCTCAGTCAATCTATTAGCAGGACAAGTGCCCTTCCCTCAAGCCATGATCAGGACTAGTGATTCTCAAAGCCACCTTTGCATTTAAAGATAATCCTTTTCCCCTCAGAATTCTGGGTTTCTCTAAGGTTGGAAAACTGATTTTGTGTGTGTGTGTGTGTGTGTGTGTGTGTGTGTGTGTGTGTCTGTGTCTGTGTCTGTGTGTGCATGCGCACATATATAGATTTAGCTTTTGCCTTCCAATTTGTGATCAGAGTAAAACCATTCTGGTTTCTGGCACGCACGGTCCTCCCGTTTCATTGAATTACGAACAAACAATATGACTGATATAGATGCTATAGACAGAGCCACAGATCCGGGCTTAGACTCTCTTTCCAGAACCTCAAATCCCTTTTAGTTTAAAATCTAAATGTACATAAAGAAATATATAATTTCTATTTTTTTTCCTGGATGAATTTAAAACATAAAATCATGGCTATCCAAGAGGGCTGTGGTGCATGTTTTTATAAACCTATATTTATTTCTTGGAATCTAAATGTCATCGCGCTGAGTGGGCCTCTTATTTGAAGAGTCAAGTTCCCTTCTAGAAAGAAGCCATATGGTCCAATCCCGCTGAGCAGGCAAGTGATTTGCTAAGACAAGACCAGCCTTTAATGTCACCTAGACATCATCTAGTCCCTTTGCACGGGTTTTGAGGCTGGCCAGCAGGCAGCCCCAACACGTTTCTTCTCTCTCTCTCCATTTGAGGGGACCTCTTTGCTCTGGTCCTTCACACATTAATCATAATTATTAATTAAGCCACTTTTCCTCAATTACTGGCGGTTGGGCGTGGGACACAAGCATATACATATGTCAGGACATGTGGAGGTCAGAGGGCAACGAGTAGGAGTCCTGTCCTTCCTTCCATCACGAGCATCAGACTGTAGCAGAGGCATTGTTCATTGAGCCACCCCACAGGCCCTTGTTAATGGAGTCTCTTTAACTCTTGACCACACTAAATATTCCTCCACCCTGGCTACACATCCTGTCGGATGCTTCCCAGCCGCACCCCAAGTGTGTGGCTTTGGTCTGTGGCTGGTGAGCGGGGGTTTGGTCCTTCCGTTGCAGCCGCAAGGCTGGGATGAATAGCAAGAGGCAGGCTGAGATCACAACCACTCCCCTCACCCGGGACGGATCCGCAGCCTCTATTTGTGCTTTTGGCACAAGCATTGCTGCGTATGCGCTAGAGCTTGCACGGCAAGGCACCGCCTTTCTATACTCCGTTTTTTCTTAACATTTAGAGACTTTTGAGTCTCGTGTAGAAGGAACACGGTTTAATTAAATCGTTTGTATCTAATCTCATATGTTGTGTGCGCAATCTCTCTCTCCTTCCAGCTCCTGTGTTCTGTTCAGTTACTGGTGATTGATCAGCCCTCTCTTGCCTTTTATTTATAGACTTTGGCTTCCCATTTAATATTTCTTAGTGCACTTATTTTTTTTAACTGCTGCTGCTCTGATTTTTTGGCATAGATGCTGGTGCCTTCTGGACTGTGGTAAGCTTTGACAAGACTGAAGAGGAGGCCCGACTGAATTTGTCTAGTACAGCTAGCGTTCCACTCAAAATAACTTTTCCTTTAAAAAATCTATTTTTACTGGTTCAAGCCTCGTCTAATCTTTCAATCATAAGGGTGAGCCTTGCATTTTATTTTAAAGTACACGGGGTAGCATTGAAGACTTAATAAATGAGGGAAATCACTTAGTTCTCTACATTTAACATGGGTTAATGTCACAGATTTTAATCCCTTGTTTGATTCTAGTGGAATAACCAGCTTTATAGGACAAAAATATCAAACATTTGGCCTTTTCCAGTAAAAAGAAAAAAATCTTCCCCTTTGCAAATTCTTGAACTTCATACATGACACAAGTATCCTCAACCATCAATGAAGACTTACGTGAGAAGCGGGAAGCTTCGTATAAATGGTCTCTGTCAGAAGCCACTTTTATGAATGTCCATTCTGTGCACCCCCTGTGTGCTAAATTAGCACTATCTGAGCTGTTTGCATTTATGGAAATTGGATTAACAAAGGAAATTGGAATTATTAAGGGACTGAAAAGGAAATTTTTTAATTGGCCCCCGTTTGCTGCTGCTAGCCAGGCCTCTTCATCAGCTCCTGGTGGGCACTGAACTTATTCTGCTCTTTGAGGCTCCGTGGAAAATAACTAATAAGATAAAATGAGAAGTGGTACAGAGCAGATTAATTCAGGAAAAAAAATAACTCGTGATCTGTCACTTCCTATTATCATAGAAAAGCCTGCAACTATTGATCAAAAAGATGATTTTTTTTCTCTTATTTTTGAGTAGGTAAGAAAAAATGTTCCTGGTTATAGAGCTTAAAATATATATATTAAAAATGCAATAAAAAAGTCTGGCTCCAACTTCTGCTTCGGTTGGCCCTGTTCACCACCTGTCATCCTCAAACGCCTCTCTTTATTAGTTTCTTGGGGATGTGCTCAGAGTTTTATTATGCAATTATAATCAGGTGTAAACTTATATCAATACTGTCCCTGTGTCTTATATGAAACATTGAGCACACACCTCAGGAGTCTCCGATGCAACCGGAAGAGCGTTCCAATCCAGGCTGCTTTGGTTTTCAGTGCCTCCTCACACTACATGGAAGAAAATGGGCCCTGGTTTACTCACCAAGTCCCACACTGATGTGCACTTTGGTTATTTCTGGCTTTTTGTATGGCAAGCAATGTCATAACAAGTGAGCTGTGTACGACTCACTCCCCGTGAGCGCAGTCTTTTCTGTAGCATAAACTCCAAGGAGTAAGCTTTCTTGGTGTGAGGGGAATTAATATATAGATAGGCAGGGATTATTTGCACTCCTTGAGTATTGTATCATTTCAGTCTGATAGGTTAAAATGCTTCTTGTATACAAGTTTAATTAGCATGTATCTCATTATGAACAATTTGAACTTTAAAAAATATTTTTAAAGGTTCAGTTGTATTTCTCTTCCTTCCTAACAATATTTTTATTATCTACCCATAATTTTAAAAATCACGAGTAGTTTTTCTATTGCCAATTTCTAGAAGCTCCATGTACAGTCTTTTATCCATTATGAATCTTATTTCTCCAAATATTATTGAATGTATTAATTTCCTTATAGGGTGTGTGTCTTGTGTGTGCTAGGCATTATGGTGAGGACTCTGAATGTGTATCTCAATTGATCTGAATTGAAAAAGTTCATCTTTATTATCAACTTGACTGGGCTTAGAAACACTGTGGAAATACTTCTCTGGATGTGTCTATAAGAATGTTTCCAGGTTTATCCAAAGAAGTGAAGCCCCACCCTCAATGTGGACGGTGCCATCCAGTGGGCGGTGCCATCCCATGGGCAGTGCCATCCAGTGGGCAGTGCCATCCCATGGGTGGTGCCAGCCAGTGGGCGGTGCCATCCCATGGGCGGTGCCAGCCAGTGGGCGGTGCCATCCAGTGGGCGGTGCCATCCCTTGGACTCCCATACTGGACTAAATTAAAAAGGAAACAGATGAGCATCAGCTCTTCTATCTCTGCTTCCTGACAGTAGCTGTAACAGATCCGCCTCGCACTCCTGCTGCCCCAGTGTCCCACTGCTGCGATGTCTCACTGCCCTGATGTCCTCCATGCTGTTCGGTACCCTCAGACTGTGAGCCAAGATAAAGCCTTCCTTCCCTCCCTCCTTAAGTGGCTTTTGTCAGTTGCTTTGTCACAGCAACATGAAATGTGACTAGCATATTCATTATTTTTTTCTAACAACCCATTTCCCAGATGTGAGGATAAAGTCAAAAACACATTTAATTGCCCCAAAATCCCACAAGCAGTGGCAGATGGAACCAGAATTTCTGCCCCTATAACAGGACTGAACGCCTTAGCTCTCGATATACTTAACTATACAGTACCTCATGGCACACATATCTGGCAATAAATCTCGGCAGCATTAAAATCAACCTAGATAAATAAATCTTCAATGGATAAGATTAGCGGGGTCTAAGCCAATAGGATTGGGTCCCCAGAGTGCGCCATTCTCCCAGTACCTTTGTCCCAGTCCTTCCAGTCTCCGCATCCCCTCAGCATCCTTGCTCCCTTCACTCCTCCTTTTTCACTTAAAGGTATCATCTTAGTCAAACTTAGACCTAGACACTGACAATGGCAAACACTGACCTGTATCTGCAATGACTTCTCACTTTCTATACCTGTTTAATGAAGCCAGTCACATCATTCCGAAGGGGCCCCGGCCCCGCCCATCATGAGCCCTTACTAACAACGTGTCCTATGATAAAAATTATTCTATACTTCAAAGCTACCACTTAATAGGATCCTCGGCTCCTTGGTGCTCTGTCCTGAGCAGAACTGCCCAAGCCCCAGCCAGTCACCTGACCTGCCAAGTCTTTGGAAGCCACTAGGGAGTGACAACTGCCTAGTAAGCTGGTTTTCCAAAGGAAATCTAATTTTAAAAGATGTAACACTAAGCCAAGGAAATGAAGGGCCGAGGAAGCATTGAAGGTGCCATGCTGCCCCAGAGCCTCCAGCTATCATCTAAGCAAGCACTCATTCTCCATCCCTACTATGGAGAGACACGTGTACAGAATTTAAGCCCAGACCATGAACTGTATGCTTGGGTTTCATTTGTTTTTAATTTATCTTGTTTTTGTATTATCTCTTTCCATTTGTGAAGCCAAACGCAAATGTTTTTTTAAGTAATTGAGGGTTCGCCGTACAACCAGTTTGGGGTTTAACTACTTGCCATTCACTCCCACTGCTTTCTCATGAAATCCCACCCCAACCCCAAGATTTTCACCCACCTACAAAGGCTGAATTGTGGTTCACTATCTTTTTGCTTCATCTATAAAGGAGAAGTACTGAAAATGTCACTTATAACTACATATGGCAATTTTTACGGTCTATTAAATCACTGTTTCAATCCAACTGAGTCACCACATGAAAAAGCTAATTTAGGTGCTGGAGAGAGAGCTCAGCACTTGTCGATCCTTTAGAAAGCCTGAGGTGAGTTCCCAGCGCCCACAATTGGTGGCTTTTATCTGCCTTTAGCTCTGAGGGACCCAATGCCCTCTGCTTGTATCAATACACACCTTCATGCATACTTTGCACATATCTGTACTCAAGTAGGAATAAGAACACACAGAATTTTAAAAATAAATAACTAATCTAAAAAAAACAGTTTAAAAGCTAATTATTATTTTACTTCCTGGTACTGGGGGCTTGAATCTAGGACCTCACACACATTAGACAATCTCTCCATCTCTGAGCTATGTCCCCAGCCTCCAAAACTAAATATTAAAATCAGTCCTCAGAGTTTTGCTCAGTGGTAAAGCACTAGCATGTGTGAGACCCTTGGTTCAATCCTCAGCATGGCAAAAAAATAAAAACTAAAAATAAAAACCATATGGTCTCACTATATCCAGAAAAACATCGACAAATTCTATATACATTCCTGGTTAGGGAAAAAAAAAACTTTCCACAAACTAGGATTGGAATGGAAACGGATAATGGCCATTTACAAAAGCCTACAGTTGACATCATACTTAGGGGTTGTACTAGCTAGTTAGAACCTACATAACAAAATACTATTGGCGAGGTGACTTCAATGGCAGGGAGTCTCTCTATTCAGGATGCTAAGCTGCAAGGTCCAAGTGCCGGTAGAGTTGGTCTCACCCTGAGACCTCCTCCCTGGACTTATAAGTAGTTATCTTCTCCCTGTGCCTCCACCTGGGTTTTCTCTGGGCTCAAATATATCTGAGACTTAATTTCTCATCTATTAATGTCTGTCATAATGGATTAAGGCTCAATCTTATGAGCCAATTTTACCTTAACTGCCTCCATAAAGACTCTCTATCCAAATAGTCACAGGCTGAGGTACTAAGAGTCAGAATTTTAATATAGAAATATGGACTGGGGGGGAAGAGCACATTTCATCCATAGCAGTGCATAAAGACAATATTCACCCTAAGATAAGGATATGCAAAAATCTCTGATATCAACACCTTTTCAACAGCACCGCCATGACTCAAGTCATCTCCAAAAGGTAAAGAACAAAAGACAACCAGGTGGAAAAGGGAGACATAAAACTCTTTCTACTCGTAGACAATTTGACAAACTGTGTGGCAAACCCAATAGAAGAAAGGAAGCAGCCAGCTGCCAAGATATTAAATAAGTGAGCAAATTTTAAAAGATAAAGACAAAACTCAAGCGAATTTCTCTACACTGCTAACAAACAGCTGAATATGAAATGTTTTAAATGTTCTTTTGCAATAGTATAAAAAAACATGAAACACTTCAGTACACATCTCATCGATATGCTTGAGATTTCTACAGTGAAAATGAGAAAATACTTCTAAATTATAGTAACATACGTCTCTGTCCCTGAGACTCAACAGTGTCAGGTTGTCAAATTGCCACCAACTGATGTATTCTAGCTAAATCCTCACTAAAAATCCCAGCAAGCTTCTATGAAGAAACTGATGGACAGTCTTGACAAATAAGGAACGTCCAACTGGAAAAGAAAGAACAAAGCTGACTATCATTTCCTGAAAAAAAAGTCAGAACTGTCTTTGTCGTCCAAAGATATCCAAACAGACCAATGAATCAATATAAATGTACTTCAAGCTGCAAACACTTGAGTCCTGGGAAAGACACATGGACAGATGAATGGAAAAAGGAGGTGCCTTTTCTATAAACTGCCCTGCTTCCAAATATAGCTCGTTAAAAAATAAATCTTAACCCTACCTTACGTGTCATTGAAGAAAAATGAACTCCAGTGGCTGAAGAGGTGAGGCAGCAGTTGAGAGCATTTGTTGCTCTCACCAAGAAACCGGACTTGGTTCCCAGCATCCACACATAATCATAAGACATCTAGTAGCCTCAGTTTTGGTAGATCTGGTACTCTTTTGGCTTCCACGGGCATCATACATGCACAAGGTATATATATCTGAAAGCAAACATCTGTGCACAACAAATAAAATAATTTTTAAGTGAACCCAAAATGTAGATTTAAGATCAACAATATGTAAGATAAAGGTTAATTTTTAAAAATTATAACCTCTTTAAAAATGAAAATCTTTTTGATATTAGATTACACAAAGATTTCTTAGATACAAAAATATATACAGATACAGCAATCCTTTTTGAAAGTAACAGTAGAACTCAGTGAAATAAAAACTATCTGCTCTTCAGGTGCTATTTTTTTTTTTTTTTTTTTTTTTTTTTTTTTGGTTTTTTCGAGACAGGGTTTCTCTGTGTAGCCCTGGCTGTCCTGGAACTCACTCTATAGACCAGGCTGGCCTCGAACTCAGAAATCCACCTGTCTCTGCCTCCCAAGTGCTGGGATTAAAGGTGTGCGCCACCACCGCCCGTCATGTGCTATTTCTTAAATGGAAGGATTCACAGTCTAGAAGGAAATTTTTAAGTCCAATAGCTAATAGCAGATTTGTATCCAAGTAACTCACAAACTCAATATAGTCAGACGTGGGCTATACTTCTGTAATTCCAGCACTCAGGAAGCTAAAGCAAGAGGGTCACCTCCTTGGTGGTGAGGCCAGCCTGGGCTACACAGTGAATTCAAGGATAGCCTGGGATACAAAGTGAGGCCCTGTCAAAGGCAAAACATGACAAAGCCCTCACCTCACTAAGGGAACAAACAGCCCAAGTAAAGCATAGGCAGGACTTTTTGGCGTCAACATGGGGCTTCTTCAAAAACTAGAAATACAGTTGACGACACAGCCAGACCATGCCTGGACACCCACCAAGGAAATCAAAGTGAGCACCCCAGAGAGAGTCCACTGACCACGCCCATTCTTGCTACATCAGCATCATAACAAGCCTAAAGAGTCAACTCAGTGACCAAGGACAGACGATGGAGAAGGAACGCATGGCATCTATAAACACTGATATTATTCCATCGCAAAGTGAGTAAGGTCTTGTCACTCACAGGAGACGGATAGAACTGGAGATCACATTAAGTGACATGAGCCAGACTCAGAGAGACAGATGCCAGGTATTTTATTCTCAGATTAACATAAACAATTGTGCCGTGTAGAGAAAGTTATAATGCAAGAAAACAAGTATCTGGTACAATTGCACTGATGAAAAAGAGCAGAAAATGAAAAGCGGTCTGGAGTGGTAGAAAAGAGATTTAATGGTTTCCTGAAGGGATGAGACTGAACACTAACCAAGAGATACACAAAAACCTTTGGTGGGCCTATTCACTGTACCATTGGTGCACACATATAACCAACCAGATGGCATATGCTCGATCCTTGCATTTTACCGTAGACTGGCTATACCTCTGTAAAGCAATGACTAGAACTCAGTAAATTCACCTTCCAAGTGTTCCTCTGCTCTGCTCCTTAGCAGAGCTAACTGCTCCCTGGCTTACACTGGTCTCTAAGAATCTTCTCACTCCGAACCCCCACCATACTGTCTCTATCTATTGAAACTTCATCTTCAACTCTCCTTGGAGTTCAAGCAAAATGTCATCCTTTCCAAAAGCTGTTCCCAGCCTTCCATATCACCATGAGCTGCTCCTGGCTGCAGGCTGCAGCATGCTACCCGATTGGTTTATCCTGCCCGTATGATCTTGTTTTTAGGGAGTCAACAGCGTGAGCACACTGACAGTTCCCTGACAGAGAGGCTGGGGGTTTGTTGCTTGGTTGGCTGCCTGTTTAGTTTTGTGGCTTAGCAGAAGTCTTCATTATTGAAGCACTGTGTAAGTGTTTTAAGAGTGGATGGATGCATGGAGGGGAGAACAGAAGATAACGTGTTCCGTTCCCTCAGCTCAAGTTTATTTCTGCGAGGCAGCTTCAGTTGTAATAATCCAGTTGGTGCAGATGTGTTAATTGGTGCTCGAGTGTTCAGCACAAGGAACTCATTTTCAACATGTCTCCCTGGAGATAACCTCTTAACCCAAAGGAGCAATTCTTTCAATAGACACTTCAGACACTATAGACTGATGGGGATATAACATTAAGAAGACAGGAGAGCTTGCCCTGCCTTCACATGATCCTAGCTGCCAGCCGCCAGGAAATGATGGCTCCCCATCGGAGTCCATAAATTTTTCCCAAGACTCCCCAACCATCTCTGAGGAGTAGCTATGAGACTGGAAGCATCCAACAAGCCAACCCTACATTGCCTGAAAATGAGAAGCGCCTACAATATTATTTTCTTAATTGCTAGGGAAACTGAGGAACAAAACAACCAAGAATTCACAAGAGTTCGGAGGCAAAAGGGAAAAAAACAAAACAAAACAAAAAGTTGCTGAGTATTTCTAGCTCCCCCCAATCCAGGATTTCAAGATTCCACAAAACCATTGAGAAAATGTTTGACATTCTCCTAAAGTTGCTATACTCTAGAACTCATGATATAATGTCAGCAATACTAATCACTAGCAGACAGAGGTTATGTATTGGATATAGTAGAGAGTCTAGTAACATTTTCATCAGAGCATAATAGGAACTATGAGATACTCTTCTCTGGAAGATACAGAATGTGCTTACTATAACCACAATGAAGCAGGCTTCAAAGTCTAGGAATGACTTGACGTCAAAGCTGAACAATAGTAACTACTTGACTACTCACAAATGCTCAGAGTGTCATAAATTACTCATTTTTTATTAAGTTGCTAAATCATGAACTAATGACAGTGCCTTGCTTCCTCATGGATCTCTAATCATTTATTTACTAAGTATCTTCCATAGACCTAATATACAAAAGAATCACTTGTATTGCTATTTTTTATTTTAAATATAGATATAGATATAGATATAGATTAGTGTATATACTTATGAGATACAATGTGATATATATGTGTGCCAAGCAGGATAATACAGGGTATTTAGCCTTTCTGTCTTCCTATCATTTCTTTATATTTAGAGTCTTTGAATCTTTCCCTTCTGGTTCTTTATGAAATATGTAATAAACCACTGTGAACTATAGGCAGCTAAGATGCAGAATGCTAGAACTTATTTGATCAGCCCAAGTTTTTTAAAGTGTGTGTGTGTGTGTGTGTGTGTGTGTGTGTGTGTGTGTGAAAGAGAGAGAGAGAGAGAGAGAGAGAGAGAGAGAGAGAGAGAGAGAGAGAGAGAGAGAAACAGTGGGGGGAGACCTAGAGTTTAGATGTAGAACAGGACTTTTTAAGGAATGCTCTGGAGTTTAGAGTTTACTCTAAGAATTACTAGAAGAGGAAGATTTTAAACACTGGAGTTGAATCATCCAATTTACATCTTTACAAGAACCCATTAGCTACTATATGGAGAGTATGGGTTTGGTTACGTGGCTTAGCAGAAGTCTTCATTATTAAAGCACTAGACATGGGTTATGAGAAAGGCAGGAGTGGACCAAGAGCAATTCCAATCTCACTGTGATCCAGGAAAAGAAACAAAAGTGACTTGGGCTAAGGTCATAGTAGCAGCAATAAAGAAAAGTTAACAGAGACTGAGGCAGGAGGACTTCAAGTTCTAGGTTAGCCTGGGAAATATAAAAAAAAAAAAATCTCAAAATTAAGGAAGGGATGCTAGAGAGATGAGCCAGCAGTTAAGAGCACTGGCTGCTCTAGCAGAGGACCCGGCTTCCATTCCCAGCAGTCACGTGGCAGCTCTCAACAACCTGTAGCTCCAGTTCCAGGGAATCCAGTGCCCTCTTCTGGCCTCTCTGAGCATCAGGCACTCACGTGGTGTGCAAACATTCATGGAGGCAAAACACTTGTAACATAAAATAAAAATACTTCTAAATGAGAAAGGAAGAGAATCAATATGGTATATAAATATACCTCATAAGATATGATATAAAATTAGAAATGGGATTTGTATAGACGATGCTTAGATTTTAATTGTGATAAACTTACTAGGTACTAAAAGATCATTAATTTTTAAGTTGTTCAGTATAATTGGACCAAGAGAAACTATCATAAATACTATACTACTGTTCAATATTTTATAAATATCAACACCAAACTCTTTAACTAGTTAATGGCAGTGGTGGCCCTGTAAAATGAACTTCTTCAAGTTCCAACCACTACCCTCGAGTGATAGCACACCAATGACAAGCTAAGGAAGCAACTACCACCATTTCTCAGGGCAACACCTTCACATCAGACAGAAGAGGCAGAGCCCTGACACCTTGTCTGTTTCCCCAGTGCACATGGACAGCCAAACTCAGGAAAGATGGGTATTGCCTGCAGGTGCCTTCTAATGTCTGCCGATCCTGTCCCTCACACACGGGTCCTGAGACCTCAAACAAATGCACAGCTCTACCGATGTTCCTTTACCTCTCACAATCATCTCCCAATACTCAGTCTAGTGGTTTTCAATTTTTTAAGACAGGATCTTACATATCCCAGACTGACCTCCACTGTGTAGCCAAAGAATATTGTTAGGTTAGTGTTCTCAGGTCACTTGGAAGTGTCATCTTCTTCCCACCTAAGGAGACGTGTGCTAGCTACCCTGAATCCTCTCCCCTGGCTCAGCCCTCCTACTTGCTGGGACCTCATGGATTAAAACTCATCCTTTAAAATATGGTTTCATTTTTGCTTCTCTGAGGAAGGAATTGTTTTTATCACTATCGGCCCCCAACTGGGTGAGATAGTCTATTTTTTTTAAATCAGTCTTAATGGTTTTTAGACATTTTTCAGTAATTCTTTGCGTGAGTGGTATTTAATCAATAGTTGGATGTCCGTTGCCTCTGCTAGGATGAAGATTAAATGATGACTAAGAGCATCTCATCTTTGTTTACTTTCAAACGGACAGTTTCCATCAGGTGTGTGAAGTCATGAGGAATAAACTGGATACATAAATTAAAACACTTACTCCTTTTGACTACAGACAAGAGATGCCTCCTGTCTCCTGTGGATTCTGTTATTTAAACATTGTATAGGGGTCAGAAAGATGGCTTAGTAAACTGAAGTTCTTGCTGTGCAAGAATGACAACCTGAGTTCACCCATGTGAAAACGTAGATCCAGTGACATACACCTGTAATCCCAGACTATTGCAGTGAGATGGGAAATGGAGACAGAAGAATTTCCAGAAGTTCACAGGTCATCGTCTATCCTAGGATCCACAGCAGAAACAAGAGATTCCCCCTCAAACAAGGTAGGAAAAGGTCAGAGAGGTGGCTCAGCTGTTAATAGCCCTTGCTGCTCTTACACAGAATTCAGGTTCAGTTCCCAACAGCCACCTGGCAGCTCACAACCATCTACAACGTTGTCCCACAAGATCTCTTCTAGGCTTCAGTGATGGCTGGGACTCATGCTTTATCCCAGCCAGCACCTGGCACGTGGCAGGCTCACAATGAATACCTGTCAAATTAGTGATGGACAGAAAGAAGAAGAGCTCAATGCCATTTTGTATATGAGAGAAATGAGCTTGAGGGTCTGAAGGAGAGGCTGGAGAGATGGCTCAGAGGTTTAGAGCACTGGTTGCTCTCTCGGAAAATCTTAGCGTCTATGTGGCAGCTAATATCACTGTGTAATTCCAGTTCCAGAGGATTCTGCCTTCTGAGGGCAAAGCACACACATGATGCAGACATACATGCAGGCAAAATACCCATACGCATGACATAAATATAAATAAATATTTTAAATGAGTATGAATGACTCCTTGCATACAGCCTGTAATTTACTGAATCCTATGTCAAACTTAGGGTCATGAGGTTTCTAGCGTACATCTCTGTGCATAGACTAGAACTCACACTTCCTCAAAAGGTCTTAACTAGAAGAGGTGTTCATTAAATCAGCACAATTTGAAGTTTCTGGGATCACAAGGTGAGACCTGTGAACAAAGCTTCCAGCTTTTACTGGGAGGCCAAGTTGAGAATCAATCGGCAAGGCCTAGCTCCTTCATGTCACAAACAGATTGGATGGTGATAGAGAAGAGTCCATTTGGGAACTTGGGTTGAAGACGGCAGACTGGAGATTTGGGGAAGGGCAGAAGATGCTGAGGAAACGTCTTTACTGCTAGATAGCTCTCAGTTACAGGACCCACACTCCATATTACCTCACAGTCACTTCTCACCTGTGGAGAATCTCAGAGGGTGGACTCTGAATCTACACACCAGAAGCAACTGATGAATCACTAGTTCAAACCTATAAATATTCCCTTTAAGACTTATTTCACTGTATTTTGTTGCTTGGCGTGTGTGTGTGTGTGTGTGTGTGTGTGTGTGTGTGTGTGTGTATCCAAAGAGTCCAGAGGGAGGAATTGGGTACCCTGGAGCTGGAATTACAAGGCCTTGTGAGTCAATCAACATGGATGCTGCCATCTGAAGTCCACTCCTCCTGACTGAGCAGCAGCTCTCTACATCACTGAAGCGTCTTCCCAGCCCCTCCTTATACCTTTGAAACAAGCACCCTCGATTATTTTATGCATCTGAAAGTCTGATCACAACTGATTTAAAATTGGGATAATTACCATATCAACCTATTACCTCCACACATTAGAGAGCATGAAACATAGAAGTGATGTCAGCGTTCCCAGCCCAGGGCCAACGTGGTTAAGACAACAAGATTAATGGACACTGGATACACTTGCAACTTTGTCTCCGCACATGATCACAAGCAAGGTAGCATTCCCTAAAATGTTTTCTTTGATTATTTTTTTCTCTCCGGTCCTCATGAAATCTCCTGTGAGAACAGTAGGAGTAAATCTTTAAGGGTCTGCAAGCTGCTTCTCTGCTGTGTCTAAGATAACAAATGAGCCTGTTTCATTACTAATTAGTAAGTAATTGGAAACGATGTTTATTTTTAACTTCTGTGGTTTGGGGGTATGGTTTGGTTTGGTTTTATTACATTAGAATGACCTGTTCCTAGACAGAATTAAGCATAAAATATATGTGTGAAAATACTAGCACCTACTTCATGGAGGCCCTGTGAGAACTTACTAAGGAAACATGAAAAAGGCCCCAGCCCACGACCATAGAGACTAAAGAATGAGAGCTGTTTTCCCTCAGTGCTAAAAATGTGCACATCTGTATGAAACAGGAAGGGTAAAGCTTTGGGGCTTCTACTGTTGTATTTTGTTTAAAAAAACAAACTGAACTACTATTTCATTCTATTCAGGCTGTCCCACAGATGAGTTTCTCCTCCTTTTGCTTTTTCCCAGCTCCAGCGTTGGCCATTGCAGTCCCCTGACCTCCTCATCCGCCTCTTGTGTTCCTTTTTCTGTTTATTGGAGGTCTTCCTGCTCACGAAGGCCATGTCTTACAAGACTGTGTTTAGACTCATTCATCTCTGCATAATCCAAAGAATCATAGGTTGTGCCAAAGCCAATTGTGTCACCATCACCAAAATGGGACAAAATATAGTCTTATAAAAGTGATGTTTGAAAATTAATATTCTAAACTACTTGCTTACCACTCTGTTCTTTCCCCCTTCTTATTACATCATCAACATCATCGTTATAATAATAATAATTTAGAGCCAACCACCATCCTTAGGTAAGACAGCATCAGAAGCTGCTGTCTTCCCAGTTTAGCTCTGTATTCTTTTCCTTATTGCTATGACCCAACACTTGACAATAAACAGCTTACTGGAGGGAGCGTTTATTTGGGTTCATGATTTGAGGATACAATTTATCGCGGTGAGGAAGGCATGACGCTGAGTGGGCGACAGGAGCGTGGGGCGGCTTGCTCACATCTCTGTGGAGCAAGAACCAGAGAAGAATGCGGCTGCTCAGCGGCTTTCGGCTTTCAGTTTCCCCTTCTCATTCAGTCCAGGGCCCACCCGCGAGATGGCGTCCCACCCCCAGAGTGCGCGTGCGCATTCTAGGTGAGTTTCTCCTATTCGGTTAACTCTCTCTAAAAACATTTTCACAATCACCCATAGTGCACTTCGCTGATGCCCTTTGGTGTTTCTTAATCCAATCAGACTGAAAGTAACAGTTAGCCTGCCCACTCTCCAAGCAGCAAAGCAGTGTCTGACTCCAGATCTTCCCTCGGCCTCTTCCTCTTGGGGTGGTGTGGTCATTTCTTCAAACACGTGCTTTGACTAGCTCCTTTTTTTATGTGGATGCCAAGCCTACCTTCAGGTGAATAACCAGTAACAATTCACCAATCATCAGAAAAGAGCACTGGACTCCAAGGTACTTCCAAAAGTTAACTTCAAAGTCTTTTTAAAAAAATAATAATAAATAATATCACAGGAAGCATTCCTAAAGATGATTTTTCTTCTATTTCTCAAAAGTTTAGATTTCATCCTTAAGTTAAGCTAGACTCGGGGGCTATCCACATAGGCTTGGGAGATAGACAAGCAGTAAAGATTACAACTGCTCTTGCAAAGAACCAGAGTTCAATTTCCAGCACTCACATGGTAGCTCATAACCATGTCTGATTCCAGTTTCAGGAAATCCTATCCCTTCTTCTGCCCCTGAGGGCAGTAGGCATACATGTGGTACACACACACACACACACACACACACACACACACA
Organism: Arvicanthis niloticus; assembly: GCF_011762505.2. Lineage (NCBI taxonomy): Eukaryota > Metazoa > Chordata > Mammalia > Rodentia > Muridae > Arvicanthis > Arvicanthis niloticus. The sequence goes on along the minus strand of NC_047666.1, from coordinate 80,213,532 downwards.
CACAACATGACACACTCATAATACTAAAATAAATATTTTTAAAGTAACCCCACTGCCCATACCTCCTGTGTCTATCATAAAAGAAAACCAGCTCTAACTCACATACATTGGAAGCAGATACTTTTATCAATTGCTTTATTACATTTCTCTGTTGGGGCAGTGGCACCTGTCACACACGTTTGTGGAAATCAAAGGACAATTTGAGTAACATGGTTCACTTCTTCCTCAACATGGGTCCCAGATACTCAGCTCATCCATCTCGGCAGCTGGAGCCTTTATCCACTGAGCTGCTTTGGGTGCATGTAGTAATGCAAAAGTGTGTCCTCTAAGAATGTTTTAGGGAGGATCCCTTATTTACCACAATTAATCATGGATAGAACCAAAATCATATGCATGTTGGGAAGGGACACATGGAGTAGGAAGAGCAAATTATGATCTAACCTATCAATCAAAGTAGGAAAGGCACGAACTACAGCACTTACTAACAAGCCTCACCTTCTTTCAGACCTCATTAAGAGGACCCGAAACTGCAGCCTGAGCCCCGCGAGTGTTCTCATTCATATGGCCCGCTGTCTGTCTTGACAATGTATCCCTCTATAATCTCTGTCTTGACAATGTATCCCTTTATAATCTGTGTCTTGACAGTGTATCCCTCTATAATCTTACTGCTGTTTTTCTCCAAATAAAAGCATCATGCTACTTTTGCAAATTTGTGTGAGCTCTTCTTTCCAATCCTTTGCATAAGAAACCAAGAACCTGGAAACACAGGTCCAGATCCCAACCACCAATTACAGAATAGCGAGTGGTGATTGATGACACTGTGGAACTACTTCTATCTTCCATTTGGGTACTTGCCCACCAGTTGTTTTTAAGTTCCTTAATTGTGACAGATTAGACAGACAAATAAAGAATCCATTGACTATTTTGAGAGCCAATTACTAATAAACTGATTTCTATCTGGAATTAAAACTGTATTTTAATGAATCGTATTAATATCATAACTTTTGATATAGTTGTAAAACAAAGGGAAGTTTGACATTCCTTTTGGATCAACACAGTGCATAAGTAAATGGGTGGGATGTCTGACTGCTTTCCTGTGCTTCATTCTCTGTGTGGTCCAGCAGACAGATGAGCAAAGATGATGGGAAAGCACTAGAGCTGGAAAGGCACATTGGTAGATCAGGGATGCTGGATGTCAGACAGCCAGGACAAGGTCAGATCAAAGAAGTCCAATAGACACGGGGCTCAGTATGTAAACAGAACAGGTATGTTTAGTCACCAAGGGTGCAGAAATATGTGTCCCATGCTATCATCTAGGATGTCGACTCTGTAACTTGACTGGATACTGCAATCACCTGGGAACCCAGTAATGGCCAGAGAATCAGTAAGAGGTGGTTAAAAAAAATGACCTTTATATTTTCACCAGGTTCCCCCTGGTCATTCTGGTATCCATCAGAATTTAGAAAGCAGTGACCTACAGTACCAACCTCTAGGTGCAAAGAGGCGACTCCAAAATACTTCCATGGACTCTAATGGAGGAAAGATTGCATAATGAAAGAATTGTATTCCTCTAAAATAATCTGGTTGATTTTTTCTTTCTATTTCACAAAATACACTTTAGGCCAGGTAGTGACCTCCCAGCCAAGCCTTCAAGTGTCAAGACTGAAATGAAGCTCACTGTTGTCACAGTGCATTCACTGTGTGACCGTTGGTACCATAGAGGCTTCCTACACGCAGAGCCAAGGACCACCAAACACACAAGCAAGCTGCTCCCTCTGGCAGATCTCAGCTCTGTGGTCCACCCTATGCTGTTTAGGAAGGACACGGCTGCACATCTGTTTCTCAAGCATCTTCTAAACAGGTGCAGCTGCCTCAAGGCCACTGACTTGTTAGACTCCTGTTGCCCGTTGAATTGGTTGGTGCATGGCATTCCTACCAGGATTCCTACTGAGGATGCTACTTGCATGGCCTTGACTGATGCATGATTGGGAGATTTCCTTATAGTCTTATTCCATCTCACTGTACAGCTCTATAGAATGCACCAGGCACCTTCTGATGTTAAATCAGCACTAGGGGTGCAGCTGCAGTGGTGCAGATAGAATGTGATTGAAGATTACGTTTGGTATTGTACCCATAAACTACAAATGCTAACTCTGACATCGTCTTCCACTTTAGATAAACTGGATAGAGCCGTATTGGACTTATAAATGATAGGGTCACCGAGTCTAGGAGTCAAACCTAGATTTCTGAATCTGGAGGCTGAGACAACTCTATCAGTAAAGTGTTTGCCCTACAAGCATGAGATCCTGAATTTTATCCCCAGACCCCATAAAAGCTGGGCAGTGACGTGTACTTTTGTAATCCCAATACAGGGAAGGCAGAAACAAACAGATACCTGGAATTCACTGGCCAGACAGACTCACTTACTTGATAAGCCCCAATCCAATGGGAGACCCCCATCTCAAAAGATAGACAACGAATGAAGGATGATACCCAAGGTTGTCTTCTGACCTCTGCACACATGTGCATGTATGAATGCATATGACCACACACATTAACGTGCATGCCTAGAAGTAAATTTTGACATCTTTCTATTCTTAGTACAACTGGCCTTTGAACTGATTATCTCAGAAGCATCAATTAAATGTTTGGGACAAGCTTTCAAACCTGTTTGAATACCTGTACATGCCCTGGGTGTCCCAAGATGAAAAAAAAGAGAGAGAGAGAATATGTCTGTTTCCCCCAGAAGCTCACACATGAAGAGAAGAAAAGTCGGGTGTGATTGGAAAATAAGCCCATCTACCTTTCCCAAACACCCCAAAGCTGCCTGCGGAATCCCTTGATATTGTGATGTTCTTTTATGAGTCTTTTTTTTCCCCAAATCTATTTTTACCACCCGCTTGTCTTCTCCTTTCCCAGTCAAAGTTAATTGCTTTGCAGTCTCTTTCCAAAGCATACCCAAAAGCATTTTACTGCAATGATCAAACTTCCTGAGCACGGGGGCATTTTTTCTTCTTCTTCTTAAAACGCTGGGTACCTCTAGTTCTAGGCACTTGAAAATCCAATGAAGTCAAAACCTTCCCTGGGGAATTAAAATAATACATCGATGGCACCACACCTAGGTTGAGCCCAAAGCCTAAAGACAGAGTGGCAGGCCTCTCTGTTACAGAGAGACACGGTACTGAAGGGAAAGGAGGCGGGCTTTGAAGGAAACAGGCAGAGGATGAATTTAAACTTGAAACTTTCCGACTATGTGACATTAGGAAAGTTCCTAACGCCTCTGAAATTTTAGTTTTCTTTTTTCTTTTCTTTTATCCCATCGCTGGGAACTGAACCAAGGCAAGTGCTGCTCTAAATGATCTGCAGTCCTAAATTTCTGATGTCAAAGTGCGTACATAAAAATGTGCCACGCCCTCTTGTGACACATGGACCAGAAAAATGTTTGTGACTCGTCTCACACGTAACAAGTTCTTTATCATTGGTAGGTATTGTTCAATTAACCTTAGCTCAATTACTTCTAGAAATTACATCATTCACTACCCATTGATCATTACACACCAATAAAATAGTTGGTTTTAAAATCTGGTTAAATAGTGAAAATCTAGGTTATAATACTTTTGTCTTTTCTAGTAAATAGGTTTTCCTGCCCTATATATCTAAATATATAGAGAGAAAAAAATATGAAGTTGAGTAGTTAGGGAAGATCTAGGAGGAGCTGAGGAAGAGAAAAGAACATGGTAAAAATATACTGCCTTGAAAAGTTAATAAAAATGTATGTATATATACATACATATATACATATGCATATATAGACATATATATAAATATATAAGTACAAATAAATATGTACATATTCCTACCAGGAATAATATATTATATATGTGTCTATGTATGATTGTTTGACCTCCATCTATCATTACTAGAAGGCCTTCCATCACACTGAGACTGTCCTAGAAGAGGGAAGAAGCCACCCACCCAGTCTCTCACAGGACACTGCCTTCCCTGCTCTCTGCACCCCTGCCCTTTCTTTTTGCTGCATATACTATGGGGTTCTCTTCTCTCTGATGTGCCCAAGATGAGGAAGAACTGTGACAAACACACATGACCAATCAGTGTGCCACTTTGGTTGCCTGTCACTCAGGAGGAATGGAATGAGTGGCCTGTAAAGAGAGAAGCTGGTTATGGCTCGCAGCTTCAGTGGTTCAAGACTGGGAATGTCTGTTCTTGTTGTTTTAGTTGGACTATGGCTACATGCACATAGAGAGGAGAAAGGACATAAAGTGAGATGCTGAGTCTCGCCGCATCCCCTTGAAGGGGTGTCACCAGTGCCCAAAGAACTCCCACTGGGTTGGTCCCGCCTCCTGAAGGTTCCACCAGCTTCCAGTAATACCAAACTGAGAACCAAGCCCCTAACACACGGCTCAGTAGGGACAGGCCAAATCTAATCCAGAAGAGTCAGAGGGAGAGGTTGTCTGCAGGATGAAGGCTTCTGCTGCCTTGCCCTAAATTTCCACATTCCCTTTACAATATAGAATTGTTATTGTTGTTGTTTTTTAAATTACAGGTTACAGAAATACTGTGAAATACAATGGAAATTTGAATACTGATGAGAATATAATCCACCAAGTTTACAGTCTTGCTGAATCCAGGGCTGCTCTTCAGAATTCAGGAGTCTAAATGACTGTGTGGTCAGTTGAATCCTGACAGGGATGAAGAGTTCCACAAAATATCAGCTTAACTGTGTCTGAGGCCTAGGAAGGCATTGCTCTCGAGGAGGGCCAGAGTTCAATTCCCACCATCCAGTCAAAAAGATTCTTACTGCCTGTAACTTCAGCTCCAGGGAAATAAAATGCCCTCTTCTGACCTCTGAGGGTACTGTACACAAGTGAGCACATACAGACACATAGACACAGGTACACGCAAGTAAAAATAAAATTTCCAAAATAAAAAGAAATAAATTAAGTAGAAAGCAATGAGGATGAACCTGGCATCAAACACATATCGCACATGCGTGCACATGGCTGTGCTACCCACATATGCATGCATGTACATGGCCGTGGTACTCACACGCATGTGCGGGTGCCTGCAAATTAATAAAATTGTTTCTGGTGAGATATATATCAATAGGGTGAGCCATTATTCAATTAGCTCATACTTCTGCAGGAGTTTTGAGTACATAGATAGATGATAGACAGAAAAGAGAAACAACAAATCTTAACAACAGTGCCAAAGACAATATTTCAAAATGATAAACCAGTGAGAAAAAGTAAGAACTCTTATCTCAGTGGTAACATTGAGAATGGCATTGAACTTTCTTGTTCATCTAGATTGGGAAGTTGGTTCAGCCATCACACCTTCTCAGCAGCCTCCCTGCCCCCACAAACACCACACCCTAAGATGGAGGACGCTGTGACCCAGAATCGCTCGGCTTAGCCCTTTGACCTGTTCACATTTCTCACTGGCTAAACCATGAGCTACCACCGCCACTGGATGGATGGTTAATAAGGAAAACTGAAAGAAGTAATGAATTTCACAAATCAAATGCACTGTATTTTCCAGAAATGCATAATTTATAACCAAAAAAATATCAATTAATAAAACTCATTCTTTCTACTATATTTACAGAATACCTTAAGAGCTACCGCTGGAAAGAATGGATATCGCCCCAAAGCATGGACTTCCTGTGAGCTTCCAAATGCCCTATTGTAAAGCAAGCTAATTATCGCAGCAAACCTGCTGTAATTGATTTTATTTATTTATGGGCCTGCTTTGATTGCATTTTACCCTCACGGTGCTCACTTTTCCAGCACGGTACGGTAAAGTAAAATATAAGTTGCCTGCCAAGAATAAATTCTTGCTGGGAAATTCAGCCATCTTTGTTGATAAGATTGATAACTCGACTTGCTTAGCTAATTACCTCATCTTTCCAAAGGAAGACTAGTGAAGATAGAAAAACTGGAGTCAAGTGTGTTTTAAGAAGCTAAGGCCAAGGGCTAGGACTAGAACTCAGTGAGTAAAGTGCTTGCCAAGCAAGCATGAGGACCTGAGTTCAATTCCCAGGTCCATAGGAAAAAGCTGAGTGTGGTAAACTGTACCTGTAATGCCAACACTGGGAAGCTAAGGAACACAGGTCGATCTTGGGCTTGCTGGTCAGCCAGGTTGCCCTAACTGGCAAGCTCCATGCTCAAAATATAAGGTAGAGGGCAATTAAGAAAGGCGTCCAGGTGGAGCGCTGGACACATATGAACATGCATTATACTGACACCTGGAGAGGGGTACAGTGGGATGGAGAAGGGAAGACATGTAGAAGGAATCTATGTTTTCCAGCTGGGACATAGATACGTGGTACAGAACTTGGCTAGACCCTGTGAGGTATGGTGTTCCAATCTCAACAGGAAAACAAGAAAGAAAGGAAGATGGTGGGGGAGAAAATAATTCATTGTTCCATCTTAAAATATGCCACAACCACCAACAGAAAGATCAAAATCTTTAAAAAGTGATTTCAATAAGTTCAATCAAACAAGACACTTAGTGACTCTGTGACAAGAGGTGTAGCTCAAGAGAGAAAAGAGACTGGCAGAATTCTGACACATAGTTGTCAAGCAACCCTACTGAGGAAGAGAAGGGAGGAGACACATTACCACAGAGAAGTGTCTTAATGCAGAAGGAAGAGCAGTGTCAGGCAAGCTAAACTCCAAAAGTGAGACCACATTTTCAAACATCTAACGATCGACAAAAAGCTTTCGTGTGTGATTGCAGCAAGCGAAGGAAGTCACAAAGAAGAGTTATGTAGAGAGATGTGATTCAGAGGCCACTGAGAGTGCAGAAACGACAGAAGCTCTGGGGTGTACACTTCTTACATATTATGTCCTGGGAGGTGGTGATACTAGTAGGCCAGAGACGCAAGGATGGAACTCAGACACGGACCAAGAGACCAAGACTGTAGGATTCTACTCAAAACATGGTAACCTCAGTTTTGATCAGGTATCTCCCAGTGTTAACATCCACAAAAGAAGGAACTGCAAAAGGAAGTGACCTCATTGGAATCTGCATCGAAGAAACTTCTGGAAACGAGAAGGTATTAGAAGTTAGCAATGAGCTAATATTGACTTAACACACTCTAACGATGAGACGTGGGACAGGGCGAGTTTCATTAATTAAACTCAGAGTCTGTGTTGATTCTGGGCAAGAAAGGAATTGAGAAAAAAATCAAACTGGGTCTGTTTGGAGCCAGCATGGATTTGTGATAACAATTCAAGCCAGACCTAACTCATTTTCTCTCTTGATAAAATTACTAGAGCGGGAGACAAGAAAAATGCTGAGGACATATGTGTCTGAATTTCAGCTAGGCATTTGACAGGCTCAGGGAGTACAGTATTTCCCAAATTGGTATCTGTGAAGAACAGACTTCCACAAGATATTCATAGGTGTGCAAGGAATACACACAAATACATTGGGAAAGGAGTTACACAAGATGTAAATTAGTCTCAGCATTTTGAAGCATAATGTATAAGATAAAAAGGCACTGTAGCTCTTTAAGAAGCTAACATAGTTCTCTATGTAGCACCTCACAAATGTTTTCAACATTTTTGCTTAGGAACATGTATTAATGTCTTCTAGAAAATTCTGAGAAATGCTTTGTTGGGATAAGAAATATGTACTGAATAACATATGTAGCAGAACTCTTCCTCATTGTCAGATAATCACAAACAGGGTGCCAACCTGAAGAGACATCTCCCCTGGAGTAGCACTGTCCTTAATTCTGCCTTTGGCATCATCACCATAGACTTATTTGAAGAATCAATGGCCTTTTCCAAACTATGTGTACCATAGAATGAGAATAGATGGAACCTGGAGAGATGGTTTGGCAGCTAAGAGGTCTTCTTGCTCTTCCAGGGGACTTGAGCTCTGGGATATAAGAGAAGGATGGCTGAACAAGTGTCATGGTTTGAATATGCTTGGCCCAGGGAGTTGTACTATGTGGAGGTGTGGCCTTGTTGGAGTAGGTATGCCACTGTGGGCATGGGCTTAAGACCCTCATCCTAGCTGCCCGGAAGCCAGTCTTCTACTAGCAGCCTTCAGATGAAGATGTAGAACTCTCAGCTCCTCCTGCACTAAGCCTGCCTGGATACTGTCATGTCTCTGCCGTGATGATACTGGACTGAACCTCTGAACCTGAAAGCCAGCCTCAATTAAATGTTGTCTTTTATTCGACTTGCATTGGTCATGGTATCTGTTCACAGCAGTAAAACCCTAACTAAGACAGCAAGCCACAGGGAGCATCCCAGGCCCACCTGCCTAGGAATGGCACCACCGACAATGGGCTTGGCCCTCCTACATCAATTTTCAATCAAGAAAGTACCCCCAAAGGCCTAAGGCAATCTCATGAAGTCAACTCCTCAGCTGGAGTTTCTTCCTCTTCCCAGGTTGCTCAAGTTGGCAATGGAGATTGGCCATCACAATCTTCAATTTATAATTTCAAATTAAACAGGAGGTGGTTTTTTTTTTTCAGTTTTATACTTTAGCTAGAAAAAAATGGGTTCCCTGTCATGATGTAAAGTTTTCAATATACTTTTATTTTTATTTCATGTGCCTGTGTGAGTACCTGTATGTATGTGTGTGTACTACCCATGTGCCTGGTGCTCCCAGAAGCCAGAAAAAGGCATCAGTCCATGGGAACTAGAGTTACAGATAGTTGTGAGCCACATGGTGTAAGTGCTGGGAACTGAAGCACAGTCCTCTACAAGAACAGCAAATGCCCTTAGTTCCTAAGCCATCTCTTCCAATCCCAGACATGAATAAGTTTTAAAGGGGATAGAACAGCTGTCTAGAAACATAAATGAGTGGATTAAACTCAATGACCTGACTACACCGTGCACAATTACATTACATTTCAAAACAACCAAAAAGGCTAGACTATCTCACACCAAAAACAATGGCAGAAAGCCTTCATTGACAGAAGCAACATGGTGGCTAACCCTTTTTATCTATCACTTCCCTGAGTCTCCTGTGTGCAGATATCTTATGTCCATAAAAGCCCTGAGGAGCAAGTATGACCTTCCTTATTTTTACAGAGAGAAAGCTGAGGTATAGAGAAGAAACCAAGACGAATTTAGTAGTAGATGGGTGAGGTTTCAGAGTAGAGCACACAAACATCACGAATCCAAAGCTGAGAGCACATTTAAGGAGAAAAGACTACCAGAGACTCACGATGCTTGGGTTACGGGAGAACAGACATCTCATATGCTGATGGTGGGAGTATAAACTGATATAGCGTTTCTAGACAGGAATGTGGCAAGAAGAAGCCTTAAAAATATCCATTCTTTTCCTCAATCCAGTAATACCATTTCTGAATCTTCTCCTAAAGAGACAGTGAGTGTGAGAACAGAGATTTCTCCTCGGAATGATGTACCATGTCACCGCTCTTAATGAGAAACAAATTGTTTCAGTAAATTGTGACTAAAAATACTCAGACGCGATGCAGTCTGTAAAAAATGACACAGTAAATATGTCTACGCACATGCAGAGATATTCCCAATATTTTCTGAGTAAAACCAAAAGCAAGTTTGCTCTTGAGAAAAACATGCAGAAATGTATGCGTCTGACTACAAATGACAGCCCGACTTCTAAAAAGGGGGTGATGAATCGACATTTTATTTTCTTTTCTTTCTTTCTTTTTTTTTTTTTTGCAATTTTCTATATGTTCAGATGCTATGACAGGAGCTCAGTGTATACAGAGTGGTCAAGAGCCAGCTCTGTGGCCAACAAGGTATTCAAAATCTCAGATCAACTCTGTCACTTTCTGAGTGACTTAATACCCTCATTTGTCCAATAGACACAAAAAGCAACAGTCACCATGGGGCCAGCGAGAAGGATTGAGTCACTTGCTGCCAAGCCTGCTATCTGTGTTCAATCCCAGGACCAACTTGGATCTTTAGGATGAGAGCTGATTTACACAAGTTGTCGTCTAACTTCCACATGTGCGTGGTGGCACATTGGTGCCCACACACATAGAAATAAATGTCTTAAAACATCATATCTATTTCATAAAGATGACATGAAAATTAAATGAATTGCTATATGAATAACATTGAAAATGGTACCTGGACCCAGCAGTTATCACAAGGAATCAATAACTCTACAAGTTACTTTTCTGTTGCTGTTACCCCCATGGCCATGAAAACATAGAGAAAGAAGGGGTCTTCTGTTCTCTTGGGCTTAGGCTTACAGAGGGATAAGACTCCATCATGACAAAGAAGCAGCTGGTATGGTGGCTGGATCAGTAAGCTGAGAACTCACATCTCAGACTGTAAGCGGGAAGGAGAGAGAGAGAGAGAGAGAGAAAGAGAAGAGAGGAGAGAGAAGAGAGAGAGAGAGAGAGAGAGAGAGAGAGAGAGAGAGAGAGAGCGCACAGGAATGGCAAAAGGCTTTGAAACCTCAATGCTGGCTCCCAGTGACACACCTCCTCCAGCAAAACCACACTTCCTTAGACCTACCCACTGTTAACTCGGGCGGTTCTCATTCAAATCAAACTATTGCAGTTTTCCTAATACTAAGCAGGTTCAGCCGACAACAATTTGTCAACACAACAGTCTCAGCTTTGACATAAGGTCCAGGTATTCTGTGTTTGTATATCCGTTAAAGTAAATTTAATTTAAAACTTAAAGGAATGATTACAATTCTGGAAAGAAGCAACACAGTCCACTTTGTTACCCAGAGCTGGTACAGGCGGGTACACAGTCACTTCATCTCAGAAAGCACCTGTTAGCTGTGTCTGCATCTGGTTTTGAGGTATTTTATAACCATCCAGCTATTATTAGGCGATCACTTCCAGGCCCAAAACAGCAAGTTTAAGATAATGTACTAACAGGTATAGGACTGCCATAGAATTGAAGGAGGAAAGTATTTTAAACTCAAAAGTAGTGGTGAGACAATGAAACGTTACATGTGTTCATGCAGCTATCCCCTTCGGTTATAAGCAAAGGAGTTTGCAGGGAGTACAAACCACGTGACCTTTGGAGAGCACTTGATGTATTCAGTATATGGTTGGCAGCAGCAGTTAAGTAGAGGTTTGATAAGGTCAGTGAATGAATGGATGCCCAAGAGTAAATCTCAGAAGCTGCAGGGCCGGAAACCTCACGGGACTTAACAAGCCGGGTGGTTATCTGTTGGATAACACAAACAGTTAAGCGTGGCAGGTGTACTCAGAATAAAACCTGTGACATTCCCGAGTGAACCCATCAGTCAGGGCCTTTAAGTTGGTCCAGTTCCCTACAGGCTACAGAGTCAGGAAAAATGTTTCAGAAGCAGGATGACATTCCCTCTGCTCCCTGTGCATAATCAGGGAAGCTGCTTTCAAAAGCCTCCACGGATTTGTGACGGAGACAAACTCATCTGTGTGAGGGCAGCGTGAGTGACGGGCTGCCTATTAACAGGGAGACTAGAGCATCTTTCTTCAACCTTTCAAAGTACCGTCTGTGAGCACGCTCTGGGGCGTCAGCCTAAGTCCTTCTTACAAATAGTGCCATGGCTTTGCTGTTGATTATGAAGTTAATTCTAAGAGGCCAGAGTGATGATGGCTCAGTGGTTAAGACTACTCGCTGTTCTTCCAGAACTCCTAGGTTCGATTCCAAGTACGTGGCAGTTGTAAGGCATCTTACAACTGTCTGTGACTCCAGTTACAGGGGATCCAACACCCTCTCCGGGCTTCCATGGGCATTGTATGTATATGGTTTACATACATATATGCAGGCAAAATGGATATACATCAAATAATCTAATACTTTTAAAAAGTTTAATTCTAAAGTCTGTTACATTTCTCATGTGTAGAGTAGATCACACTGCTGTGTTGCTAGTCATAGGAATGACTTGGGTGTAAGATGAACTTCCATACATCAGCGGGCTGCCCAGAAAGTTTTGATAAAGCAGACACAACTCGCTGAGGACCATACAAGGCACAGACACACACAGTTACACACAGAGAGAACGGTTCCTAGGACTCAAGCATCAGCTGTAGACATATTTGCTGTTTTAACAATTGGTACAACGATGAGATGCAGCAGAAGGGAGAGTCTATCCAACGGCAGCCAAGACGCAGACCTACTGAGGCAAAGGCTGGCAGGGTCTAGCCTCATGCTGAGAAAAGGGATGAGACCAAAAGATTCCAGCATCTTTATTCACAGATAAGGACAACAGATAACGGTACATCTTACTGTCTTGGACCAAATCCACTAAACATGGAACCCAGCCATCCCAGAACTTAAGAGGTAGAAGTGGGAAGATCAAGAGTTCAAAACCATCTTTGGCTACATAACAAGTTCCAGGTCAGCCCGGGCCTATACAAGACTGTCTTTATAAGCCAACCAACAAACATTGCGACCCACCTGATTCTTCCCTTCCTGATGACTCTGTGTGAGCTAGCTTCCTCAATCAATCTCCTTCAAGGAGACAAGATGAAGCCCACTGTAGACATCCTGCTCCCTGTGGGCATAACTTCACATCATACATAATTAAATTGACTGATAACTATTTTGCTTTCTGCCGTCTTTACGACGCAGAAAAAAAATCCTTGTGAGCGGCCTTTGCATGCACAGGAAGCCAGATTCATTGCAGTTTTAACTAGCATCACTTCACTCTGGTCATTATTACTGCGTGTGAGGAATGTGTACACATGCCCTGTGCAGGCCTCTCTGCCACAGCCTCGGTGGGGCAGTCACAGGGCAACTTTGTGGAGTCAGTTCTCCCCTCCCACTTTTAAGTGGGTTCCAGCGACTGAAGTCGGGTCAGGTCAAGCCTGCATTGTGACTTTATCCATGAAGCCATCTCGCCAGGCCAATTAACATTATTTTATACATCAGTTTCTTCAGCCTGATTGTCATCCCTGAAGGCTCCAGGTATGTTCTTTCTATACCAGCCATGTAAGCCCAGGAAGCTGACTGACACTGGGCAGGAGTGATTCATACAGCCCCGACTCTGACATCAGGATTCGCTGCAGGCAAACATTCTGCATGCTTGCAAGCAATGATTTGAGGGCTCTGTCTGTATTCGGTGGTGCTCGTCTGGAGAGTTACTGAAGGATTTGTGAACTGGAAAGGAGCCAGAATGAAGCGACAAATGCATTATTCTGAGTGGTTGCTTAATTCTAGAAACTTTGGTACAAGGTAAAGCAGTTAGAACCCACAGGGCTGCAGACAAAGTGACTCTAGATAAAATTGAGTCAAGGCTACATTCCAACTCTGACCCTTCTGTTAGGGTCAGCTCCAGGGTAGAGGCTCAGAGGAGCCGACTTCACATCTTAAGATTCCCTGCCTAAAGCATGCCACGTGCTGCATGCCTGTAGTCAGTACTGGTCACATGCAAGCCACTGTGTGGGTTACACAATGGTCTCATTCATCTCGAATCCTCCACAGAAAACCTGTGTCTGTCCCACATCCCACGGAATCTGAGTGACATCGACTACACACACAAGCTTTGCTTTCATCCTGTCCCCCAAGTCCCTGGGACACAACCTATGATCTGTTCACTAACAAGAACCAACTCTCTCATTAAACTGGATTTAAAAAAAAAAATCTCACGACAAGGATGTAAGTCAGCAGCTAATCCTCCTCCAGAGGCCCGCAGCAAGGAAGTGGTTAAACGATTAAAAACACAAAATGCAATGCAGCAAGCTGTGTACAATTAACCAGAATTCAAATATACACCTTGTTCCAATCCCAGGCATTTATCAGATAAAAATAGTCTTCTACAAGAATGTCATGATTAATGAGGTGAGACTCCAGCTAATTACTGTTTCCTCCAGAAGTAATTAGGTTGGCATCGCTAATCAAGATGAATGAACGCTCTGACCCGCTTTTTTAAATGTAAAACTCGGAGCTCCGACCGCAATCTCAGCATTTAGTTCAGGCAATGTAGTCTTTATTAGGCTTGTAGTTTGATTAAATTCTTTTGTTACACCAGGCCTTCCACACAAGAACACATGAATGCGGTGGTGTTCAAAGAGTTTTTCACCCTTAATTAAAGATCGCAAAGCCTTGTTCCATTCACGGGGCAATACATAGGACAGGTCTAAATTGATAGCTTTTAAGTAGAGCGTAAGGGAAGGCGCTTTAGCGCTTGCCGGGGTGAGAGAAGTCTCCCCAACCCTTTACCAGAACTGCACTTGTTATGGTGGAGAAATGAAAGAGAAAAAAACTTTGTTATATTTTATTACGCAGCTTTTTCTTTTTTTTTTTTTTACCTTCTCACAGCCCCTTTTAAGGAAGGTAAGGCATATGTCTGGCTTTATTTTTTTGTTTAATGAGTTTTGTGTGAGGGAGGGAGGAAGCGCGGTCCGATTAGTAAAGCGCTCCTCAGTGTGGACCACGGTGCATTTAGAAGCAGGCCCTGTGTTGCGGTCTCCAGCCACTGATTGAGAGCGACTTATTCCCATCCCTGATCCACGGTGGCGGTAAAGTAAAAAATATTTGTTTTCAAGACGTGATTGCAAGTTTTGTGGTCTGTTGAGCAAAGAGACTAACTCAGTTAGCTAGCGGCTAAATGTATCAAATCAGCTCTCAACAGGATCGTGTATCAGTATTTCATAAAACGTGGCAGTATCTTCACCCCCAAATTCGCTAACCGGAGGCTAAAATCAGGTCTTGGCATGTTCATCCCTCCCTAGCACTTAATAGGTTTCCGGCTCCCTCCCGCCCTCGACCCCTTCACCGGTTGCTATCTATTTCCTGTTTTCTCTCCATTCTCCATAGTGACTCCATGGGAATGGGACCCTCCTCTCTCCCTTCCTCTGCCAGTTGGTTTATGTTTCCACTTGCCAGGTTGGGAAATCCTATTTTTATATCTTCTACTTAATTATATTCCCAGTCTAGAATGTGCTGTCTCCTCTGATTGATGTACTCGGACCGCCCGCTGTTTGGTTTTTTTTGTTTTGTTTTGTTTTTTTTCCTGCAACTCTGAATACAGGAGGGTAAAATAATCTTCAATTTTGACACCTCGCCTAGGTTTAGGAATCTGTATCTTTTTCGGGGGCTTTTCCCTGTTGTAGAATTTCATAAATGGCTTTGGCATTAGTAATTTTTTTTTCTCAATCTTGTCTTCATTTAGAAAGACACATGAACACAGCCGACTTCCAGGTTCTGTCTACCCCGTGTGGGCTGCTAGGATCCTGCTGACGAACCACAAAAGCCAGCCAGTCTAAGTAAGGGACAAAGGGGTGGGAAAACGGGCCATAAAGCCACACTGTTCCAACAGAGCCCAGACACCAACGCCCGCACGCCCGCCCGCAGCACAGGGACAGGTAACTATGTCAGGATGTGGCCTGCTGCTCTGGGGTGTCAGGGCGTCATTCTGCACGGCACTTGGTTCTCTTTCTCGATTTTCCAGTTGGGTTTAGAATCCGTCATAGTTCCGTGTCATTTACTTACTCCTTATTCTACACCAGGCTGCCTTTCTTAAATGTGGCTCCCCTCGCGTCGCTGGGGAGCGTTAGATTTTGTCCTAGGATGAATTAAATAGCTCCCAATCTTTTTTAGACTCGTCTCTCGGGTTCTCTCTTTTCCTCGGTGCCTGTCTGTTTAGCACAAGGAGCGCTCCTGTTCTGCCTGATAAACCCAAGCTGGTATCTTGTGCTTTCTGCCATGTGTTATTTAATTAAAACATGTAGTTCTTTCTTGGTCTTCTGAATACTTCTGGCACCATAAGAGCTGCTAAGACTGGGCAGTGCAGGACTTCATGTGAGGCTCTTGGCCTTAGTCTAGCCTTTTAATGTTATCCAAAAAATTCTTGATTTTTATCAGAAAAATCTCAGCCGCCTGAGAACTAAGACAAGGCTCTCAGAGCTGAGACATAATGCCACAGACATGTAATATCTAGTCCTAAGGCTTCATTCAGATAAGACTGAATTATGCATCCATACAAAAATCTTCGATGAAATTTTCTTTGGCAAATTATAAAGAAAGTCTGTTTCAGTGTCCCCCACCCCCACCTAGTCTAATAGTTGTGTTTCCACAGAACAATTGTAGTTACATCTTAAACAATTCGCAGAATGTTATCAATAAAGGAATTCACTGTTTCTTCTTCTACCTGTTTTAGTTAGTATTATATCGAGTTGAGTCATTCTGACTTCTTCCTAATGCTATACATTACACAGTTGACTCTAGAGATACTGCAAAATAAAAGATAATTAATCTTGCCCAGATGTCCATTTCCTAGCTCCTTGCTCATTTGTTCTTTTACAAGTTAGGATTCATTACCAAGGACTATATCTTAAGGGATGGATTTCTAAATACTAATAGTAATAATAATAATAATAATAATAATAATAATAATAAAAATAAAAGCTCACTTTTGCTGAATTAATAAACTGAGCATGATGGTGCAAACCTGTAATAATAACACTTAGGAAGTGGGGGTAAAACAGTTGAGGATACTGCAAATTTGAGTCTAGCCTGGGCTATGTGAGACCTTGTTCCAAAAAAATAACAAAAAGGAATCTCCTAACTTATTACCTTACAACCGTGAGATGGTAAGGCAACAACCGTAAACCTGGAATCCTTTTTCTTACTTGAAAGATAAACTACAAGTGAGAAAATAGAGGTGCTTTGGGTATAATAAGAGAGAGCTTTGCCCAACACCAGACACCACAGCCAGGACATGAATCCAGTCTGCAGCAGGGGCTCCTGTCTGAGGCTGGGCACCTGTCCAAAGAGAGGTGGATTCCATGTTGAGTTAGGCGACTGTCTATAAGAACCAGGCCCAGTGGCAAGGAGTCCAGGGGGTATGGAGACTTGGAAGCTCCCAGAACCAATCATGTCTAATGCACTGACAGCTATTGTTGAACTGCAACCCAAGGAAGGAAGAAATCAATCCATGAGCAGAAAATCCAGGAAGGGCCCTGTCACCTAGCAAGACTCCAGAATGAGGCTTCAATGTCAGAAAGAGGCTTTATTTAAGACAGAAATCGAGCACTATCCTGTCGCTAAGGCGCATGGAAGAGGAATTCTGCTTTGCAGCATCAGTGAACTCGGAGGCATACCCCCCAAAGTACCGGGAAAAAATAACCAACCCAAAGAGCATGCAGATGAGAAGAATGAGGCAGAAGAGAAACAAAAAAGGGTGGGTCATGGAGAGAGAAGGAAGGCCCTCACCCAGACAACAACACTTGCTGTGAAGCCAGCCAATACAGAGTTAACACTCCTCTCACGTGCAGATATGTTCATGTATAGATGTTAAATGACCAAGCTTAAGAGCCGCCTGTCTAGACTTGGGTAGTGCTTCACTCCTTTCCGCTGGCTTCATCTAAGACTCTTGGCTAAAACTGTTAACTTTGGTTATAGTAACCATATAGATACCTTCCTGTATCATATGAACTAAGCTTGACCTTAGAGATCGTAACCCTGAAAGCTGGACTTCAGAACCATGGAGATCTCACTCAGGTTTCCTGGCATCCCACTGAAGAGGAAAACTTTAAAATGTATTGAGATGTTACATATGACCACCGTAAACATCAAAAACAGTGAGCTGCTTGGCCCTTCAAGAGTACCCACACTTGAGTGTGTCTTACTCTCTGGGACACTCCTGCTCTTAGACATGTCTTCCTTTCTTCTGAGAACCTCGCTTTCTCTTACCTGACAAGCTTATATTCTTCATTAAAGCCCTTTCTACATCATGGAGTCCCTCAAAGCCAGGAACCCCAGGTCAGAGCAAGACAAGAGACCTGAAGGTTTAGGGGTCCTCCTCAGGTTGCTGAGCATGGTGAAAGGGGGGAAGCCTTGCCTCTTGCCTTTTCCCTCAACTGCTGACAGAAACATTACCACAGTTCACTTGTTTTAATAAGCCTGAAAAGTACTGAGAAACAACAGGGGCACTGAGCTAGGGAGGAAAGTGGTTCTAGAGAGAATTTGTACCCAAGCTGATGCTGGACCCTTGTTTCATCTGAGAGCAATGCCAGAGGCAAGAAGTAGAAGATGGGACCTCTTCTGTCGGATGAGCTGATATGGTGCTCGTACCCGCAATTCACATACTTAAAGAAGCTGAATTGCTCTAAATTAGAGGCTAGTCTGAGCTACATAGCAAGGTCTAGGCTAGCTGGAGATACACAGTAAAATCTTGTCTTAACAAAAGGAAGAATGTACAGAGAAAAACCCAAAAAATATATAATCGTTTATATTACTATGATTCATAAGTATGTAGATACGTGATCCCAGGGAACTTATGTGGACAGAGAAAGATATGTTTTCTTGGGTAAAAAGTAACCTAAGGGAGTCAGGCATGGTGAACCATGCCTTTAGTTTCAGCACTCTAGACTCAGAGGCTGGTGGATCTATGAGTTTGAAGGCAGCCTGATTTACAAAGCAAGTCTCAGGACAGACAGGATTACATAGGGAAACCTTGTCTCCAAATTTCAGTCAATCAATCAATAAATCTGTTAAAAATAAATAAATAAATATGACCAAGCAATCTAAGGAATCTAGGCCAGAGTATATCAACATTTGTTCCATGGGTCACTATTCTTATAAAACCATAGTCCGTGTCAAAATGAATATATCTGGTCATACACCTTTGAGACTAGTTGAGATACAGAGACGGATCATCACTTAAGAGCAGTGACTACTCTTCTAGAGGACTGGAGTTACGATCCAGCACCTGCGTGGTGACTCACAACCATCTGTGATTTTAGTTCCAGAGAACCCAATGGATCCAAGCAGATCCTCTGTCCTTCAAGGACACCAGGCACTTGAGAGACATAAAAAAAATTAATTAAAAAATTTAACCTTAAGCCATTGTCACTATCTCTTGGAGATTCATAAACCCTGCCAATACACACTTGACTAAATGGATTTCGTCTAAAGCATTCAACATTATATTGTAGCTGTATTTTTACAATTGGATAAAATATCTATACTGTAGTGCTAGCTCAGCTGCTAGGAGCATTTGCAGCTCTTCCAGAGAGCAGAGCTCAGTTCTCGCACCACCCTGTCAGCACTCATTTCATTAATTCACGGGCTTGAGCCTTTGCCGGAGTTAGACTGTGGGGGGTGGCTCCCCACTCTGGCCCATCATTTTGTCAGAAATCATCTGCCCTTTTCCTTACACCGATTAGACTTTTGTTTTTTCACTCATGGGGCATTTAAATCAAACTTCACAATCTATTTTTCAAAATGTATTTCTACAAACACAAACATCTCATTTCTGTGGACTCCGAAGTCCTTCCTAGTCACCTTTCCAATGATGCTCAGTTAGCAGGTGAGAACCAGGAGGCGCCATATGCAAGGTCTCCTGAAAACCAAGCAGTGGACAGATGGCACAATATGTTACAAGCCCTCCTGTTTCTAGTGAGACAGAAATTGATTCAATTACATTGGGGACAAAATTCTACTTTTCTAACTCTCAAAGAAGAGGAAAATTTAAGAGTACCTATTAAGTAGCGGTTCGTATTTCTACAGGGCACAGTGGTTCACGCCTGTAATCCCTCAGGAGGCAGAGGCATGAGATTACCAGTCACTGGAGGCCAGCCTGGACTACATAATGAGTTTCAGAGCAGCCTACACTATGAAACGGGACCTTATGTCAAGAAACACAAAAGGAAGGCTAGAGACATAGCTCATCTGGTAGTGCTTGCCCGGTATGGATACAGGTCCAACGCTAACACCACGTAAAGCCCGGTGCAATGGTGGATGCCTGTAATCCCAGCACTCCAGAGAGCAACGCAGGAGAAACTGAAGTTCAAGGTCAGCCTGGACTATCTATATAGCACCCAACATCAGCATGGATACATACACGAATGAATAAGAATATTACTGTACTAGAATCTGCTTCAAAATTTGGTAGCTTAAATACCTATAACATTATGGTGTCTGTAACTGGAGGGGGTGGGATTCAAAGACACCTTGCTGAGTGATGCGGCTCAGGGTCTCTCGGAGAGTTTCAGGGAAGACCTACATATTTAACTAAAATTTCTGCCTCAGATAACCCACATATGTGCACGAGGGCTAAAGGCCTCTGGTCTTCTCCTGCGCAGCTTGAGTGTCCTGACAACAGAGCTGTGGCTTCTCACAGAACAGGTCACTTGAAGAGAACAAGAGAGAAGCCCTGTAGGACCTTGTCCTGCTGACTGGATACAGAAGGAAGCCATCTTGTCAGTTGACACACAAGAGAAGGAAAACCACATGTACCCCTTAAGGCAAGGGACAAAGTAGGAAAAAACATGAACATTATTTTTGGACTCCCCAACCAAAACTCTAAACTGTAAGAAATGAACAGTGGATTTCCATTTACCCACATAAGGAGTAACAAATTAAATGCCAGGAAAAAATTGGGGATTTCTTTTCCAAATCACTTGAATAGCAGATTTCAAAGACTTTTTTTTTTTAATGCATCATGGTGTAGTATAAGAACGACATTCAAACCTTCGTGTTTAAAATAATTAGGAAAAAACCACTAAAAACTTGGACCTAGGGGAAAGATCATTATTATTTTTAGCATCATATTAGAACATTGTTAAAGAGGTCTGTGCAAGGTTTACTTATTTTCTTAGAGGAAAATATCTCTCTTGAATTATTAATGTTCATTGTACCCCTAAACTCTGTAAAGACACAAATCAACTTCTTTATTTTTGTTTTAAAATATGGTTTCTATCCATAGAAATTATTTTTCTCTAATGAAAAATATTCTAAATCTTAAAGATTTTATTTCTCTATAAGATATGCCTGTTTCTCATTGACCCTACCAAGATTTTTTATTTATTTTAGACTAGCTTATGTTTAAGTGTGTGTGTCTATGTCTGTGTGTCTGTGTCTATGTGTGTGTCTGTGTGTGTGTCTCTGTGTCTGTGTGTGTCTCTGTGTGTGTCTGTGTGTGTCAGTGTGTGTGCCTGTGTGTATGTCAGTATGTGTGTCTGTGTGTGTGTCTGTGTGTGTATGTGAGTTAGTACATGCACATGAATACAGTACCATTAGACTGTTGAGGTTTCGTCTGTCACTGTGTGTTGTAATGCTAAATTACATTCCCACAGGTCTAGACCTACAAGTAACTTCTCCTGATTCCAAGCTTCCACTGTGCAAACCTTGTTCCTTGTTCCTTGTTCCTTGATTTAAAACTATTGATTAAATAAAGTTGATTACAGCCAATTACTGGTGGGATTAGAGGTAGGTGGGTTAGGAGTGACCTTTTTGGAGGAGGGAAGTCTGAGAGAAGAGAAGGTAGAGGAGGAGGAAGACAGCTCCATGAGGGGAGATGGATCATGAGCACACGGCCAAGAGAAACAGCAAGTATCTGGGGTACACCTCTGGGAAGGCCTCCAGTTAGAAGAGTAGATTGGGGGTCAGCCCCCAATAATTGTCAAAGTCAAATATAATAACCATAGTTTGAGTGTCATTTATTTGTAAGCTATCCGGGGATACACTTAAATTCTTACTACATTAGACACCAGAAAAGGGTGTCTAATCAGATCCCTTAGAGATGGAATCAAGGTTGTCAGCTTCCCGCTGTGGAACTGAACCCAGATCCTCTGCAAGAGCAGCAAGTGCTCTTAACTGTTGAGACACCACTGACACTCTTTATGTTTTAAGACAGTCATAACTTTAACTTTTAAAAGTATCTTTAAATATCTTATGAGGTTTTTCCTTGTGATAGCCATTGGCTGGAACCTGTGATACGCTACTTTTCTGAGAGGAACATCTTGTAATATCTGTCATAAGTTCAATACGTATTGAATATACAGAAGCTCAAACATTAGACGTTCAGTTTTATAGAACGCACATTTGGGGATTGCTAGCAATACAATGGGACCTCAGGTTTTCTGGGTGAGAGACAAGAGGTGATCTGGGCTATTTGACAATTTGATTGTTTGTTTGTGTATATTTGTGGGTTAAAACCGTTTATGAAAAACTTCATGCCCTTAGGCGTGAAGAACAGTCTTTGTATTTGGGTCTGGTGAGGTTTTGTGATTTTGTTCATTTGAGACCACTGTAGGTAAAGAATTGAAGCTACAGGCTTTCTGGGTGTCTCTGGTCCGTAATGGAAATGAATGTTTTATTTTTCTTTACGCGTGTGAACATGAAACACCTTTTAATTTTTCAAAATTTCTTTTGTGAATTGAATACATGCTTCACCCACTGAGCCATCCTGCCAGCCCCAAGACAACTTTTACACTCAGACACAAAACTAATATTAAATTATTTGGGATACTAATTCTTAGAACTAACATAATTTCAATATTTGTACATTTTTGATTGGTTGGTTTTTGTGTTTTGTTTTGTTTTTGAGACAGGTTCTCATTATGTAGCTCTAGCTGTCCTGTAACTCACTATACAGACAAGGCTGGCCTTGAACTCAGAGAGTTCCTCCGGCCTCTGCTTCCCAAGTGCTGGGTTAAAGGGAGACACCACTACAACCAGCAATTTATGCACATTTTTGAGATGACATCTCCCTCTGCTGCTGAGCATCTTAGTTTCTTTCCTACTTCTCTGAAAACAAACAACAACAACAAAATAAAAACACCATGACCACGCAACTTATAAAAGAAAACATTTAATCTGGGACTGACTCACAATTCCAGATGTGAGTTCTTGGTCATTACGGTGGGAAGCATGGCAGCAAGCAGGCAGGCAGGCAGGCAGGCAGGCAGGCAGGCATGCTGCCAGAGCAGTAGCTGCGAGTTTACATCTGACCCACAAGCACCAGGTAAAGAGCTAACTAGAAATGGAGTGCGCCTTTGAAACTTCTAAACCCTCCCCAAGTGACACACCTCCTCCAACAAGACCACATCTCCCAATTCTTTTCAAACATTTCCACCAAACTGGGGACCACACATTCAAACACGTGAACCTATGGAGGCTGTTCTCTTTCAAACCACCACACTGAGATTGGTCGTGATCTCCTTGACTCAAGTGATTTCCCCCACCTCGGTTTCCAGGTAGCTGGAGATGTAGGCTTAGTGCCGCATCACCTTGACATGCACTATCCATCACTGAGAAGCTCTGAACTGTGCTCAACACTATTAATTTGCGCTGCTTTAAGAACGTAAAATGGCATGTAGATAGAGAAACTGTGCGTGCTCAGAGTTTTGTTTTGTTTCTTTAATATGTGACAGATGGTCCACAATCTCCTACTCGAAATGTCCCCTGATTGGTAGAAGGTAGTTCCTTTGATCAGATACAAAGTGGTTCACGCTGTTCTTGGACAGTATGACAAAGAAAATACACATGCAAGAAAATGGGATATATGAACACTAAAAAAATCAGTCAAACAGAAAGCATCCTCACTGTGAAAATAAAGTGTCTTCTTGTGGCGCGTGAAGCTTAATGGTTATGGGAAGCTGTATGTAGTTACAGAAGCAAAGAGGGTCAGCTCTGCTCTTGAACACCTGCCTGTCATGCACTGGAGAGCAAGGCAAGCAGCTGAACACACTCCTGTAAACAGCTGGACGGATGCCCGCAGAGGATGTGACTCCATGCTGTCCCACCACAGGGCTAAGAACCACTTCTCCTCGCGTTAGAATGGAAAATTCTTTACAGTAATTAACCTGATCTTAAATAATAGAATAAAAAGATACCCTTTATACGTCCTATCATCTACCCAGCAAGTAGGAAATCTGTGTCTTATGAAGAATAACTTTCTTTAGGGAGGGCAAGATGGCTCTGCCAGTAAAGGCACTTGCCACCAAGGCTGACAACCTGAGTTCAATCCCCAGGGTGATGTTGTAGGAGAGAAACGACTCTTAAAAAGTTGTCTTCTCACCTTCATACATAGACTTACACACACACACACACACACAGAGAGAGAGAGAGAGAGAGAGAGAGAGAGAGAGAGAGAGAGAGAGAGAGAATATTAGAAAATGAATAAGTTTCTCTGTTTTAGTGCGGAACTATTTTAGAGAGAAAACAGAACAGGCAACTTAAACGACTGCCATTAAAAGCAATCCAGCCTGGAAGGGAACAGAGGTTGGGAGAAGACCTAACAGCACCTGTGAGACAATATGGCCTTGCTTAAGTGTATGAAGGTGGAGACCTAGAGCCCAGCAGGGATTTACTTCAGACCACACCAGCATGTGTCTCTGTATTTGCTCACTACATGCCAATAGGCCGGTTCATTCAACTTACACCTTGATCCAGTAATGAGAAAACTCGGGGTCAAAATGCACTATCATTTTATGACTTATTTTAACCGTGTGTGTGTGTGTGTGTGTGTGTGTGTGTGTGTGCAGAGTCCAGAAGAGGGCGCCAGAGAGTGACAGATGGTTGCAAACTACTTGACATTGGTGCAAGGAAGCCGACCCAAGACCTCTTGCAATAGAAGAAAGTGCTTTTAACCACTATGCCACCTCTGGCTGCTTTCAATGTCATACTGAAGCATTTGAGAGTATGCCTGCCCAAAGTCTGGCTAATCTTCACCATGGAGTACTTAGTTTGACTTACTGTTGCACCATTTACTGCTGTGAATTGACCTTGAAGACTTTAGTCAACAGAGACTCAGATGACTTCCTTGATCCATGCTTATTTTATATTTATATTAACTTTCTAACATTTTGAAATATGAAATTTTTGACAGGATGAAATTACTAAAATTCAGTTTCTGAGAATTAGCATATGAAGCTGTAGCTATAGGTAGAGACACATAGGCTCTTCTCCAAACTGTTCTTCATGCTTCCAGAGGTTGCAAGCCAGCCTTGAACAATTCCTTAGAGTTGATGACTTCACAAGGCCTAGAAGCATAGTATTAAATGCTCCTTTATAAGTCATTAAAACATCCTAAAATCGATTTAAGGACTAACCAGAAGCCACTGCACTTTGCTCCGGAGGATGCTGAGGCAGCAGCTAAACACTACTGACTTTTCTCAAAACTGAGGCGACCTGCTAGGTCAGCATGAGAACAGCTCAAAGTCCTGTGGACAGAGGGTTTTGACAGAGAGTGACAGGTGGTAACCAGTACCACCTATAGCACAGAGGTCAGAACAGACAAGCACAAGGGCACGCATAAGCATGCACAATATTGAAAGCAGCCTTAAAACAAAGAGAGCTACCACTGTTTCCTGTGGGTAAAGTCAGGTTCGCCATATTGTCTGATCCTGAGCATGAGACCTGATCACATCAGCCAGGGATGGGAAGTGCCTTGAGCACTGGCAGCAGCTCTCCTGAAGCCTCGGTCTCTGGACTCCTGTCTCCAAGACGTTTTCTGAATTTATCAGAATGTTTCCCGGCTCTTGGATCATGTTATGATGTTATCATTGGTATTCACATCCTGGGCTGTCATTGCAGAGTTTAAACAAACCCTTTGGGAACCTCCAAAAACTAAGAACGATTAGATGGATTTAATAGACACACAATGGCTGCTTGCCCTCCCCCCTCCCTAAAACAAAACAAAAAAAAGACTGAAACAAGAAAATTCCAGAATTCTTTGACTTAACGCTTAGTGACTGCATGCCGATGTCTTGAAGCTCTGAGTAAAGCTGGTTCAAAGACTGTGTATCTAACTAAATGTGCAAGTGCTCACCATTCTCATTGTCTTCTGGCCTCGTTTAGAACTACAGGAAACACCTCTCAGCCCTGGACTCCGTGCCATCTATTCTCTAACTTCCAGAAAGTTCTCTTTATAAACAGTCGTGCAGCCGAGCATCAGACAGCTAATTGTATCACTCATTGGGTGTTCCCCTTTTTGAAGGAGCGGATGAAAAGAAACCCCTAAAGAACGATTCGACAGAGGAGCAAGCTTAAACAAATGTTTTGTTGTTTGATGTTTAAATGAATAAATGCTCTGATGGAGTGTCTCAGTTAGGGTTTCGTTGCTATGAACAGATACCATGACCAAGGAAACTCTCATAAGGACTACATTTAATTGGGGCTGGCTTACAGGTTCAGAGGTTCAGTCCATTATCATCAAGGTAGGAACATGGAGACATCCAGGCAGGCATGGTGCAGGAGGAGCTGAGAGTTCTTCATCTTCATCTGAAGGCTGTTAGAAGACTGACTTCCAGGCAGCTAAGATGAGGGTCTTAAAGTTCACACCCACAGTGACACACCTACTCCAACAAGGCCACACCTTCTAATAGTGCCACTCCCTGGGCAGAGCATATACAAACCATTGCATGAATTAACAAATCTAAAGAAGATTTTCAATATTCTTTAAACATGCCAAAGTAATTCTTTGCGGTGGTTGAAGAGTGGAGGATAAGAATGTAAGAAATCAAATGAAACAAGGCTAAGAAAGCGCTCACCAGGAATGCAACACCAAATGAAACACTAAACCATCTTCCTATAGGTCAGGCAGGGAAGTACATGCCTGCCAACCCAGTACTCAGGCACCTGAGGCCGGAGGATTGCTACAAGTCCAACACCAGCACCTGTTACACAGTGACTTCCAGGCAAGACCATGCTGCAGTAGCAACCTTGTGTCAATAAAATATTTCCCTGAAATGTTGTTGAAAATACCGTAAAATACAATAAGCATTTCTTTCTCCGGGTGATATAAACAATGGTTAACCCTCCTCCTGTGGTCCCAATGACAAAATGAGTTGTGATTCCACCAGTTTATCTTGGGCAACCAATGAGAACGTTAGGCTTACTTACAGAGCAGTGGGTGAGGGGCAGGAATATGGGTGCCCTTTAAGCAGACATGGGGAAAGCTCTGCACCCAGAAGGGATGCCTCCTCCTGAAGACTGAATTCCAGCAGTACCATCTCAAGTCCCTCCTCACCTATATCCTCTAGCCCCTCCCCTAGACATTTAGGCAGAGCGGTATCCAACTGGTCAGGAGGCGTGGCTAGATGCTCAGGCAAGGGTCGGATGATCCCCTTCACCTCCCCTCCTATGAGAGAAGGCAACAAGCCCCAGCTGCTACCACACTCATTTGCAAGTAGAGACAGTGGCAACCCAGAGGCTAGCACCCCACAACAAATGTTACAAACATCTGAACCTACTGTGCGGCTTTCATCAGTACTGGTATTTTTACCATAGTAAGACTTTTCTTTGACAGAGAAAGCCTTTCATATAGGAGCCAGAGAGATGCCTCCACAGTTGAGAGGTTCAGTGCTCTGCACCCACACCGGATGGCTCGCTGCCAGTAACTCCAGCTCTAGGAGATCTGTCACCCTTTTCTGACCTCCATGGCTACCACACTGACATGCACAAACCCACATGTGAATACACATATACATATACTTTTTTTCTGATTAAGTCAACTTATTAAACCAGTTTGACTTGGGCATCTACAACAGTGACTTCAGCCTCCACTCCTGGCTCAATACTGGTGGCAGTAGCCTCTTTAACAATTTCAGAAGGACTACATAAGCTGAGGTGTCGCTTGTGGGAGTCCATCTGGAAATGACGCCACTTCTTAGAACCTTCGACACACAGTGTCTTCCTTGTAGTGATGCTGAGCGTTTTTTTTTGTTTTTGTTTTTTTGTTTTTTTTTGTTTGTTTGTTTTTTTTTTTGGTTTTTTTTTTTTTTTTTGGTTTTTTTTGTCGGGCATGTGCACTGGTGCTTCACAAACAGACCCCTCCTTCGTGTCTCTGATAAAGTTGGCACACACCTCCACCGACTTGGCATTGCTTCTGGTGAGTGGGATTCGAATTTGGTGAATTGTCCTGGGCTCCACGAGTGTCTGTCCAGTGTCTTTAAAAGCTGCAGTACAGCTTTATGGCTGACTTGTTCCTTGGCCAGTACAAACATCAGTGCATGCCCTGTCTCGTGTTGGTTGTTTTGTTTTGTTTTATTTTGTTTTGTTTTTTAAGTAACATATAGATGTTTCCTGTTATCCTTTTCAATTCAGTTCCTCCTTTCTTTTCAAGGACAATGGTGATTTGAGTGCTATGAATTTATTACATTACATACGCAGGAAGGCATATCAATGGATCAATCAACTGATTGATTTCATTTGCAGTGCTTACCTTTCATTGTCGACTAGACTTAGAATCACTGTGGAAACTCACCTATAGGTGTATCTATTAGAGTGTTTCCAAAAAGGTTTACAATGGAGAGGAAGATGCATGCCAAATGTGGTCAATACCATTTCATACAAAGGCTACACAAAAAGGAGAAAGCAAGGTGAATGCCTGCATTTCTCTCCCTCCTTCTATCCCTTTCTCCCTCCCTCCTTCTCTGCTTCCTGGCTGAAGATGAAAGGTGACCAGTTGCCTCACACTCTGCCTCCATGGCTTCCCAGCCAGAAGAATCCCTTCTTCCCATGGCCTACAATGAACCTTTCTGTCTCAAGCTGCTTTTGACAGACATTTTGTCTCAGCAAGGACCAAGCAACTAATACAGTATCTTATCTGCATATTATATGTCCAGAGAATATGTAGTGTCAAAATATGGGTTAAAAAATGTATTGAACATGCATATCTCAGAAATTTCATCTTTTAAAATATAATTTTACGTTTCTTCCTAACTCTGGGAAGTGTTAGGGGATGAATTTCATAGAGCCTTCATTTGTACAACCAAAAATCAATGGCCATTTCTTCTTGGAAAACAATTAGATACAAAACAAATCGGAGCAAGGATATTTTTTATAATGAATTCTGAAACCCACATTGGCAGTTACGAGAAGGAGTTTCTGAGATGGTGACATGACTGAAAGTGCTCCCAGACAGTTTACACCTCAGAAATCAGAGGTGAAATGAATCCAAATTAGACTTCAGAGGTGAACCTGGAAATGGTAAAAGGTTACTATCGTTGAATTCTTTTCCATTTGTGGAACTTCGCACCCTCAGGCTGCTGCTTAATAGGGTATTATCTGATTGCTAGTTTCCCCGCACTTAAGACGTTTTCTCACAACTTAAGCTGTTCCCGGGCATCCGTGACAGCCTCTGTAAACCACAGTTTTCTGATCACTTTAGACTTCAGGTGGGTCCCAGAACTCTGGTTAGTCACAGATGTGACTTGGGTCACCTGAAAAGAACCTAAGCAAGTAAGTCCATCGGGCGACATTGCACGCACGTGCTTACAGACAACAGAGTGGAAAAGGTCAGTCTGGAATAGTCAAACCATAAGAGAGAATCAGCAGACTGCATGTAGGATCCAAA
This sequence comes from Arvicanthis niloticus, assembly GCF_011762505.2. Taxonomy (NCBI): domain Eukaryota; kingdom Metazoa; phylum Chordata; class Mammalia; order Rodentia; family Muridae; genus Arvicanthis; species Arvicanthis niloticus. The sequence goes on along the minus strand of NC_047666.1, from coordinate 80,184,519 downwards.
TGGCCCTCAGGATTGTTAGGCCAAGCCAATTAAGTAAATAATAGCTCACTTACTGGTTTTATGCAGTCAGAGTTTTAGTAAGTAATAAATGCACATTAAGCCTGGCTCCTGGTCAGGCTTCTTTGGATCATTATCAGCCCCTTAGTAATTTTATCTAAAAGAGAAGTATTGATTCTGGTGTCCCAGCCAAACACTAATTCAGAATTACAGTCCACTCTTCCTAGACTCCCTTTGACCGACACTTAGACCAGGATGCTCTCCATCACCAGCTTCTAGAGAGGTCAAGGTCAGCTCCCTCTGACTAATCTCAATGACACACCAGTCTCTGTGGGTTCACATGACTTCTTGCCCATCATATATTCAGTCACATGAATGTTCATCTTTTAATTCTTTACAACAAGGGAGAGTTCTTTAGTCAATCCATTGGCAAGATCAACAAAATAGGACACAGTATCCCAGACTGATGGAGAGAACATAAAGGACAAAATTGTACGGGGTCCCCACTGGGGACCCCAATGAAGGAGTTTAGAGAAATGACTGAAGGAGCTGAAGGGGTCTGCAACCCCATAGGAAGAAAACAATATCAACCAACCAGACCCTCCAGAGCTCCCAGGGACTAAACCACCAACCAAAGAGTACACATGGAGGGACCCATGGCTCCAGCCACATTTGTAACAGAGGATGGCCTTATCTGACATCAATGGGAGGAGAGGCCCTTGGTCCTGTGAAGGCTCGATGCCCCATGGGGAATCAAGGACAGGGAGATTGGAGCGGGTTGGTGAGGGAACACCCTCATAGAAGCAGAGGAGGGGGGATGAGATAAGGGAATTCTGGGGGGGGGGAAACACCTGGAAAGGAGATAATATTTGAAATGTAAATAAAGAAAATATCCAATTTTTTAAAAAAAGAAAAAAGTAAACAGAATACAGCACAAAAAAAACAAACAAACATACATACATACAGGAAAGGAGGGAAATGAATAATTAACCTGAGTATAAGAGGATGGTTCAGAAGTGTAGAGTTACTGTGATCGCATCATTTAAACAATTCACAGCATGATCGTTAGTTTTTCAAAAAAAAAAAATTTATACAATAGAAAAATTAACATGGCTTCAGGTGGCTGGGAAGGTAAGTGTGGTGTCCAGCCTGTCCACAGTGTGAACCATGACCTAGACAAAAACCCCAAGCCAGCCTCTGATTTACAATTGTGTCATAAGGGAATTAACTATGTATTTCTTTGATTTAATTTGAAAACTTAGCTAACTTGGTTGGGGGAGAAAAATGAGTTGAAGACGCAGTTTAGGCTCTGATAGGTTTTAAGAGGTGCCACGTAAATTTTGATAGGTTTGCAGAACTTTTAGAGAATTTTAAAATTTATGTTGAAATAAGTTGATGGGGTTTAAGTTTAAGTTAACAAAGTTAATGACTTTATGGGTGGATCACTACTGCCCACAGAGGCTGGAGATGTTTTTCTGTGGGGCTGGGGTTACGATGGTTATGAGTCACCCCACATGAGTGCTGGCAACCAAACCTGAGCCCCGTGCAAGAGCACAAACACTTAAACTCTGAGCCACATCTCTAGCCCAAGATTTTAGTTTTGTGTTTGTTTTAGCATCATGTGTATTTACTCACGTTTATACGCTCTATAAACTCTAGGGAGAGATGACTCTGGGTTAGAGGCATTATTGAAAAACAATAAAAACAACCAGATGTCAGAAAGTATTGATAACATTCCCACATACTCAAATTCCTGTGAAATTAGCTACAGAAAATAATATATCGAGTTAGCACATACACACATACTGAGAGCTAAAAAAAAATCTTTTCTTTAAGAATTGCTGACATTCAAAAAAAGAAAAAAAGAAAATAAATAAATAATAAAAATTGCTGACACTCATTATCATCTTCAGATATAATTTCATGCAATTTGTTTTTTTCTAACTTATAAAACTGTTTCCAGATGTGATGGCATCCATCACGAGATACAGTTTTAAAGTAAAAAACAACAGCATTCTCGTCCAAAATTTATGTGTGCGCTAATTATACAAAAAAGTAATTTATTAATGAAATATCTCTCTCTCTCTCTCTCTCTCTCTCTCTCTCTCTCTCTCTCTCTCTCTCCCTCCCTCCCTCGTTCCCTCCCTCCCTCTCTCCCTCCCTCTCCCTCTCTCTCATATGATGTCACACTCTCTAAAGATGTTTTCAGGGTGAAAAAAATGAATTCCAGCGTCCAAATATTTCCATGTGCCTATCAGTGCTTTTGAATGGCTTTTAACTGTTCACCCTAACAGTATGCTTGGTAATTCTTTCTTGGACTTACTTTTCAATAATGCTGAGCAGAAATTCTAATGACAGGTGAAATATCTTTGGGGGCTTACAGTTGCCAGAGCAGACTCTGGCGGTACAGTTATGAAAGCCGTAGGGTACTAAGGTTGAGCAGTGGAGGAATGCTAACACACTTTGTATCAGATATTCTTCATGCTGACCAAACGTAGGTGAGGAACAGCAGAAGCAGGGAAGGTTTAGGGTAACTCTTGGTTCAGGGGATACAGACCATGGCCAAGGACCTAGCAGAAGAGTCCAGCAGCTGTCAGAGAGGAAGCTTGCTCCGGTCTGAGTGGATCCCGAAGCACAGAGCTATGAATGGAAGCACAGAATGCTCAGGAAACTTTCTCCTTTCTCCTTTTCATTCAGCCCTCAGGATGGTGATTGTTCCACGCCCCTTTTCAAGTCCCCTTTGCCCTCGAAAAGAGACACGTGAGGCAGTGTTCGGGTGGTTACTACAGCGAGGCTTTATTCTTGTATCAGCAGAAGCGGAAAGACCCAAAGCCCGGGAAAGGCACTGTTATATATACCCTAGAGTGGCGTGTTCACTTCTGATTGGCTGTTCACTCATCACCCCATATTACGCCCTGGGGATAGGCAGTGACTTTGGCGCACTTTTGCCTTTTGCACCTGCGCAGTTAGTTGCTTACTTGTGGGAGCACAGGATGCCCGTGCCATCTTGTAATGGCGAATGTTGTCACGCTCACAGCGGCTCCTAACAGGTGGCCCTCAAGGTTCAGGGTGGATCAGCTTCCCTCAGCTAAACCTCTCTAGAGACATCTTCACAGACGCCCCTGGGTCATGCTTCACTAGTTCCCTGGGTGTCATTAAATCTAATCAAGTTGACAATAAAAATTAACCATTCAGATTTTGTTTATTTGGAAATCCTGTCACAAGAGCTGGACACACGACTCAACAGAAAATAGTGTTTGCGGTCAAACTTGATGACCCAAGTTCCATTCCAGGGAACCACAAGTAGAGGGAGAAAACCAACTCCTCAAAGTTGTCCACTGACTTTAGGTATGCCATACCATGGCACAGGTGTGCACACATAAACACATACACACAAATGATAATAAACAAACAGAAATGTAATTTTAAAAGATTTTTTTAAAGTACAACAAACTGCCCCAGGGTCCTAAGAAAACTTGGGACAGTGTTCATTTTAGGTGCAGACGTGATTGTCAGTGTTCATTAAATTCTTTTCTGAGCACTATCTAGATAAAGGTAGGAAGCATGTGGTGACGATAAAAAGGAAGGGCGTTTGCAGCAGCCCAGTGGGAGAGGCAGAGTCCTGAGAGATTTGTCCATAATTAGGACAGAGCCTGTCTGGGAGATGTTGTTACTTGGGGGCTGGGGGAACACCAGCTGGATCCATCTGTAGAAAGATGGCAAAGTTAAAGCCCCATAAGAGGTAACTGTCCCCTCTTCAGACCCCTCCATTACAACCCAGCTGGCAACCCTGAGGCTTCCTGAGTTCAAGTCTCCCAGCGCCTGAATTCTAAGTATCCAAGACAGTGTGGTCCATGAGACCTACCCCCTCTGTGGGCAGCTACATTATCTGTACTTTCTCATCACTAAACCTCTTTCTAATCTTTTAAAGCCATATTGGTGGGTGTAGAACACCTGGCCGTGCAACACCACAAATCTCCCAGGCTTCTGGAGGATGTGCTGTTCTAGCCAAAAGAATCTAATCACCTCCAGAAGTAGCCTGGCCTCTTCACTGCATGAACGCACAAGTACAGAGGTTAAACGCACATTCACCACAAAGTGAAACAGGAATATTCCATCCCTGCATGTGCGTGTGTAATCACAGAATCGCAAGCCGGCAGCGCATGCTTGGTGTCTATATCATATGTTACCAGATACCAGTTGTATATTGCAGGCTGCATATGCAGTACCATATGGGCACTATAAAATATCACATGTGTTGTCGGGATAATTTTACATTTAGTGCATGATTAAAATGTCCTACACCGCATACCTGCTTTCCTGCATGTGCATAGGTTTGTCTAGCAAACCACCTTCCTGATCGACCTCAAATAAAATGTGAGTTAAGGTCTCGTTACATAAGATTAAAAAACAATATGGAAACGTGAATGTGGTTTGTTTTTCCTCCCTCGGGTTCTGCCATACAGAGCTAGCACGCGCGCAGCTGTCAATACTCAATTCATCTGCTACTGGGCGGCTTCGCCTTTCACTCACTGTGACATTTTTAAAGTGGCAAAAAGAGAGAGAGAGAGAAAGAGAGAGAGAGCTTAAAGCAGGCATATTTGTCACTTTTCTTTCTGGTGACCTTTTAAACACTGAGGAAAATTACTCTATATGTACCAAAGCCTTTAATCATTACTCGTGCATTTCACAATAGTGTTTTATATAGCAGTGTCATTTAAATGTAAGAAATGTACATTGTACTTTCTATGGGCTGCTGTTTATTTAATTATGCAAGAATTTAAACATAATAAAACCTCATACATAGTTCTGAGCTGTGGCCAACATGCATTGCAACTGTCATGCGTTGCCTCATTTTTAAAGTGGAAAGTCAGAAATAACTTACACACACCCTCAGCTTCCAGCTTTTAAATTCTCATAAGGAGCTGAAATAGAATTATTCAATACATTTATATTTTAAAGGGGGTTATGGTGGGATAGGATTGGGACAGTTTCCAAAAGGTGAAAAATTAGTTCTCGGCCGTGCTCAGGTAGGCTATGCAGTCTCGAGGGCATCGCTGAACATCTCTGATTTATAGTGTGATCTCATTAAGTGTGAAGTCACACGTGCCAGGCTATATTGGAAGAACAAAATTAGCAAATATTTGCACCCGAGCTCTAAAATCCACTTAAAAAGTGAAGCTAATTTAATAGGACTTCGAGTTCAAAGTACATTATTGTGTTAGCTAGGAAACAATGTTTGAGTATTTTAATGCACCAAAAAGAGAGAGATTGAATGTTACAAAGAAGCTGATGCTGATCTTAGCAGAAGACTGGGTAACACTTTGGTCTTTCCTAAAAATAGGAACAGAAATGTGCCACACCTGGTGCAGAATGGTGGTATTTAAAACGGCGAAGGACACAACTGGGTTGTGTTTAGAACTGTTCTTATTCTCATCACTTTCCAGACATTTGAAGCCAGCCTGGACTCCATAATGAAGCACTCTCTAAAGGTAGTGGGTGGGTGGGTGTGTGGGTTGTTGGATGGATGGAGGGATGGACAGAGGGTCAGATGGGTAGACAAAAGAGAAGGAGAAAATAAGCAAGAGACAGGGAGGGAAGGTTGGTAAAAATATAACATCACAGCTGGAGAGATGACTCCATGGGTAAGCACATCTGCCACAGAAGCCTGAGGACCTGAGCACTCTGGTAAAAGTTGGGTGTGGCCATGCACACCTTTAGGGCTTGAGGCTGTGGAGAACAGAGATAGTCTGACTGCTGGGGCTTACTGGCTTCCAGCCTAGCTCCAGGCTCATTGAGAGATGCTGACTCTGAGGAATACAGCAGGGGGCAACATAGGAGACCAAGGACAATCCTCTATGACCTCTGCTCACATGTACATGCACACACGCACACATACATGTATACACACACAAATGCACATGTACGTGTGCACACACACACACAAATACACACAGGTGCACACACACACATTGCATCACAATACAAACTAAATAAATACAGTACAAAAGCCTGATGTCTCCTAGGCCTGGGGCGCTTTTCCTGGGCCCTGCTCAGGGACAGGGAACCTTATCTGTAGTCAGCTCTCAGTAGCCACCTGGTGAGTACTGTCTCTTACTAGAATTCTGGCAAGACCATCTCTCCGAGCTTTGCCAGAACAGCAACATGGTGACTTGAGCTCTCAGCTGTGGCCACCATGGATTTCCACTGTCTTGTGTCTCAATTTTCAAGTGGAAATTCAGAAATAACTTACACACCCTCAACTTCCAGCTCTTAAGTTCTGATAAAGAATTGCTGGTTCTGCCATTCAGAAAAAAAGCCAGCCATGATCTAAATGCAGCACCCTCCCTGCCCAATAACTGCCTTGGAGTCCTCGTCCCCTGGCCTGGGCCAGCTTGTGAACAGGGGACAAGGAACAATGGCCTCCAGTCAAGGCCAAGGAACATGACATCTCTCATGACACCCTCAGGACACTCAGTCCTCTCAGGAGGCTGGGGTGATGAAGAAAGTGGAAATCTTCAGTGACAGAAGTGTCCTAAGAGAATCCACAAAGTGTTATAGTAAAGACATGCATATAGGATTATTTGAAATCATGTACGTCAGCAAAGTTTGCAACAGGAACTTGAGGGGGTTATAGTGAATAAAATTTTACAGCCAAGTGAGAGTGCGTCATTAGATTCCTTAACAAAGATGGCAGTAGGGTGGATGTCCAGTCCTCAGAGAGGTAAGGTAGCTGAGAAGATGTAGCTGCAGTCAGTCACTGAGGCTGAAAGCAAATGGGACTCAGTGGTGACCCCCTCCTGGCGTCACCACAAACCAATGAGGTTTTCATCAAGGAAATAACATTCCCAACTCTGAGGCTCATTTGTAAAATGGTTGGAGTGGGAAGAGGCACAGTGAGAGCTTTACTGGAGTAGTTCAGGCAGGAGAGCCTGTGCCCTCAGCCACACTGGTGTTAAGAAGTGGGTGGGGAGGATGGGGAGAAAAAATAACACCAGAGCTTGATGGATGAGTGTGATGAGGATGGGAAGATACGGATTATTCTCGATCTCCTGGCTCATTCGTCTGACTAAATAGGTGAGTACTATTTCATTATGGAAATACTTAAATACGGTCGCACCAGATGTTAGAATGACGGGTCTACAAATCTGCTCCTACTTGCAATAAACATTTGTGTTCAAGAGAAACGTTTTTGCTTATATTTGACATTCTAGAATGAATAACGAGTCTATATTTTCTCACAGACTGCAAGTCACTCTGAATACGTAACACCCGCCATTGATGGAACCCTTTTCCCAGCCAGGAGATAACCCTGAAACGACATTATATAACTCCCTGTTACGTGTTCAACAAAACAGAATGCCAGTTTCTGTAGTTCACACAGCACTTGCATGGCTATAATATTCTGTGCACTGTTAAGTGGTAAAAATTTATTTTATGTGCATAAGAAAAATAATTACAGACCAGGCTCAGAAAAAAAAAAAGTTTTAAAAAAATGCCCACCTACGTGCATAGCTCCTGGGAATATACGAAGTCGCACAGAATCGTCCTCTGTAAGACATGATGTTAGCATCCTTCCCTCTGTCAGTGCTATGACAGACTATTCCTATGCTACTATTACACTTATATCACTGGGATGATCTCCTCCCAATTTTCCAGAACATTCTCAGACCCCAGGGAAAGCAAGCTGTGCTTGGGAAACTGTTCTGGAGAAAAGACAGTCTGTGTTTTTGGTTTTGTTTGTTTGTTTGTTTGTTTCTCAGCAACTACAGGGTCCACTGCAGCTCAGAAGCAAACAGCCTTCCTCCATCCCAGGAGCTGTACCCCAGGTAACTGAGCTCATCCCTGGTGGGGCTCACAGTGTGAACGGTACACCAAGAGCCAACAACCGGTGGGGTGGGGATACCACACCAGATGCATTATTTGATCTTTGGAAACAGCCTCATCTCCTCTACATATTCTGAGACCTCCAGGCCTTGATGAACTCAACAGGAGGAATTTCACACCATGCAAGTCCTAAGTTAGATGGGTTGAGGGAAAGATATGGAGAGTGGTTGGCCACCTCACCTAATGAGTCTGTCTCTCTGTTTTGCTGGATCCCAGATTGTGCTGGCTAGCTCACGTGGGCCTCTCAAAGCCAATCTCTGGAAATTTTATGGGCCAGTTGACAATATATTGGAGGCTTGAAATTGGCTATGCTATATATATATATATATATATATATATATGTGTGTGTGTGTGTGTGTGTGTGTGTGTGTGTGAGTGTGTGTCAACTATAGAAACCGTCAAGCACAGGAAGTGCAGGCCTTTCCTCGCCCAGAGCCCATTATTAAAATTTACCAGCTAAAAGCTGTCCTCTAGCCTGTGGGAAGTGAGAGGTCATTGAGAAATTATGTTTGCAGATGCCTGGCACCCTCTCCTGGCTAGCTTCACACTGTAATCTTGGTGCTTGCTGATAATGTCCGAATTGGGTCTCAGCAACACGTTGATACTGTCCCCCTGAAGCAACCTTTCAGGTGTGTCATGGGTAGGATGTACAGACTGCTAAACTGCCTCACCTTAAATAGATAATTCTAGGAAATCCTCATACCCCCCCATCGGCCCTCTCCAAAAGCCTACAGTTGCTAATTTTTTTTCCTCAGATCTTCAGCTTGGACGTAAACATGGACTCACTCTCTCTTTTTTCAATCTGCTACCCCTGCAAGACCAAGCATGGGGAAATGCCACCATAGCCTCAAGAGCAACTTGAAACTGACGATTCCCTCAGCTTCAGTTTCTGGCCAAAAAGAGTTAAGACTTTTGTCGGCTCCAAGCCACTAGGGGCCTCAGAAAGTCAGTCAAATCTGCCGACTCAACACATTTTAGCTTTTGATGGAAAGGATGCCAACCGAAGCAAAACAGGAAGACATTTCCAGGGATTGGTAGAACTGAGTCGGAGGGAATTGGGAGAAATTGAAATAACTTCTGTTTCGATGATCCCAACGAGATTATGTCCCTCGTCAACCTGTCTGCACCAAATCTGCTCCGTGAAATATTATCTCAGCCATTTTACAAATGCCATGATGAGAATGGCCATCTAAATCATCTGGCTTTGCAGAAGTACCACCCTGACATCTTCCTTTCCATCATCCCTGCACCAGGGCTTCCCAGGCTTCACTGATGCAGCCCTCTTCTGCACACAGGACTATTCTTCTGAAGTAGATAAGAGTCACTATCTAGTGTGTGGCTCGATGACTTCAGTGCATTTAACATTTTTTAAGAATATAATATAGGTGGTGACATAGCATCTTTGGTAGAGCACTTGCTTGTCACTCTCAGAGTCATGGCTTTGGTCCCCAGCACTGCGTAGTTGTGGTGGTGCACACCCACTAACCAGCACTCAGGAAGTGAAGCCAGGGCCACCGGGAGTGCAGAGCCATCTTAGCTATGTTGAGCTTCAAGTTCAGCCTGCACTGCGTGGTACCCAGTGTCAAAAATGTATTTTTAAATAGACGTATCTTTAATTTATTAAAACTTTACCATAAAGAACTTGTAAATTTAAAAAAAAAATTACACAGCACAATAACCAGACCTGCTCAAATCTCGATAAAAATCTCAACATCTCCATGAATTTCCACACAGTCAGAACACTGTAGCTCTGAAGCGGTGGGGACTCACTTTCAGGTTTACAATTTTACTCTCCAGCACATAAAAATATATTTGATAGTGAAAAGTGACCATGAACCTGTAAATATCAAGGTTGATTATATATAATTATCCATTATATACATTATATATAATCAACCTATCTCCTATGTTACCTGCTTCTCATACATTTTTTTCCCTTTTCTGGTTTTATAGGTTTCCTTTCAATGTGTTTCAGGCATATACAAACATACATGTGCAAATAAATGTTAACATGTATATATCCGTGAGATCCTTGCCACGTTCAGGCTGGTGAACACATGCATCACCCCAAAACATCCCCATACCGCCCATCCTCTGACCCCACCCACTGGCTCCCTTGCACAGCTGGGAGTCTTACTTTCTGTAAGACTCAGCTACGTTCCTGCTCAAAGCTCAATAAAAACAGATCCATACAGTCTGTCCTTTATAACTGGCCTCTTTCACTTAGCATAATGATTTTTCTGACATTAATTTTTAAACATTTAACATTAATAATAGCATTGATTTAGCACTATTTTTATCATGTGTAATATCTGTGCATATCCATGCATATCGGCGCAGAAGAAGGTAGAAGAAGTTGAGACTGTGAGACTAGCAAAAATTTGCCAGCAGCAGCCGAGGACCAACCAGGAGACCAAGCAGCTCTAACTCCTGGTTCCTGCCACGGAGTCCGTGAGGACTCCCTTGGGAGCCCTTTGCTTTGCAGGTTTGCTTCTTTTTTGTTTGGAGGAAGGGGTTGAGACTCGGTCTTACTTCGTAACCTACAATTCACTAAGTTCATAAAATCCCCTCTCCCCCATGGACTCCATGTGTGAGCCACCACGAGCTGCTCACTAAGCTGGTTTGAGGGACTTTTCTGACAGAGGTGCCATCTTCCGTTTGCAGTTTACAGCAGCAGCTTCCCTTATGACTGTTCTAATTCCTGCCGGAGTGATCAGGATGCTGTCCTTTGAGGTTTGACTTTTGATATTCCCCAGGAAGCTCTTTGTGAGGCTGAGCAGTGGTAAGAGCTTCAGCTCCCACTGCTCGTGGGATCATTGTGGGGAAAAAACTCTCTGTGCCCTGCGTGGCTCAATGGTGATGCTTGAGTAATGGAGTTTATCAAATGTATTTTGACCTAAGATATTTTCGACTTTCAACGGCTTCTCAGGAAGTTACTCCATCATAAGTTATGGAATAGTCATTGAGAAGGTGGGTTAGAGAACGGAGGGAAAAAAGAAAGGAAAAAAAGAAACCTGCAAATATCTGGTCATTTCTTTCCCATATTTTTCTTTTAGAGAAAAAAACATAGTGCCTACAGTAAGTAGAAGTGAAAGTATAATCAATAACTTCAAAAATAAGTAAGGGGGGGCGTCCAGTGAGACAGCTCAGTGGTTAGAGCACTGACGGCTCTTGCAGAGAGCTATGGACTCCGTCCCCAGCCTCTACGCAAGCTCACAGTCATCCGTGGCTGCAATTCCAGGGGATCAGGTGCCCTCTTCTGGCCTCTGTCGGCCTCAGGCGTGCACATGGTGCATGATATACAGTAGACAAAACACATCAAATAAAAATAAGTAAATAAATCTTTTTGAATAAATAATATAGGTCTCATGCGTCCAGGTGGCTGGTTGAGCAGAGCGAGCCAGGTCCTTCCTTTCTTCTGACTGTCCTGCACTGACTGGGGATTATTGCTGCACCCACCCTCACCACTCAAACCGGCCGACTCTCCCCTCTAAGACTCGGGCACCGACAGAGACCTACTCAGAATAAAACCCTGCTCCTTCCTCCTTCAACCCTCCACTTTAATTTGCTACAGAGGGTGAGTGATCTAAAAGTTCTCATCTCATCAAAACGTACATAAATGTGGCCTGCTTTGAGCTTACCGTACCCATGCCAGCTGAGAGGTCTGCACCACTGTACAATTGTCAAGAAAAAAAATTAATGCTTCTAATTCAAGGACGAAAATAAAATGGCTCTGAAATAAAGTTTAGCATTTCTTTCTTTTTTTTTTTTTTTTTGGCACTTAAAATATCCTTCTATTTGTGCTCTTCTAACTGAGCATATGACTTGCAAAGTGGAGTAGCCATAAATCAGGATGCTGTAACACCCTCCTCACAGACATTTGTCAGAAAAAAAAAAATAATTAGCTTGCTGGCTGACAGAACACTAATACAGCAGTCCAGTCCGTTTCATTTGGTTCTTTTTCAACAATTTCAAAGAGTTCCAGAGAGCTAGACAAAGATGACAGGAATGCTCGAGATCCTACCCCAGGCCTGATGAAAAGTATTTCTTGATGCTGATAAAACTCTTGGACAGATCCTTAATTCTGAACCTTTTGAATCTTGTCCATCAGTGTGGCAGACTTGCTCCCAATGCTGCAAGGAACGAGTTTCCAGCTTGGCCTGAGGAATGCATGCGGGTTAGAAACAATATTGTCATTGGCCAAGCATTGGCAGGATTGGTGGAAAGTCAGACAACTGTTGTTCTGGAGTTTGGGCTGATAGTGCCCTCTGTTTTCCAGTTTGGCTCCCACCGACACAATTACCAGATGGCCAAGAAGCCACTAGAACAGAAGAAAAGACCCAACACGGAAGACCAACCCAGGAAACGCTCAGAGCATCCAGCGGTTGAAAACAGCAATCTGGATGCTCAAAGATGAAAGGGGAGAGAGAAACACAGCAGAACTCGCTCGCCTTGTGCCTTTCACCAAACACACAGTTTATTTAGAACTTCACCCAGACTCACCTCTCTCAAAGAAGCCCACTCATTCCTTCAAAAGCCAAGCCTTTATAGATCAGCCTACTTTAAAGACTTTAAAAGTTCTTCCTGGGTCTTCCCAAGGATTTACAGTCAATGAGTCTAAAGTGGAGGACAGAGCCAGTGAGATGGCTCAGCGGGTAAGGAGGCTTGCCACCAAAACTGTGAAGCGAAGGTTGGAGAGGACAGTCTGCCACAAGGTATCCTCTGTCTGCTACATGCACATTGACTGCACTGTGGCACAGGACACCTGTGTGCCCATCAACTAGCTACTTTGTTAATAATGAGCAAACATATATTTAAAAAAAAAAAAGTCTTTTCAAGTGATTGTGACAATCATAGGATTCTGAGTCTACTTGCAAAGAGAAATTTCAAATGCCATACTGAATGCAGAAGTACTCAGCCGGGTAGCTCTTCAGTTCCCACTTCCACCACGCTTCCTCCTACACTGGGCAGAGTCCCAGGGCTCCTCCTGCCTCTGCCTCCTCAGTGTGAGGACTGTGAAAGCACATGTCACCACACTTGCTTTTTTATGTGGGTTCTGGAAAAACCAAACTCTGGTTCTCCTGCTTGAAATGGCTGAAGTTCTAGCTACATGAAGGTGGATGTGTGGACTTCCATCAGAGGTTGGGAGCAGGGCCTGTGTTCAGCTTGCTCTGATTCTGACATCTGGGCAGACTAGGGGATCTCCTTGGCCAAGGGGCAATTGCTTCTGCAGTAATTAGATCTGAAGTCAAATCGCCTGTTTGGATGAACAGCAGTCATCGGCATAAGACCACACTCACCCAGGGCAAGCTCAGAAGAACAAACAGACATGTGACTTCTACCAAGCTGAATTTCACAGACTCTGGGAATACTGAACGTGAAAAACATTGCAGTCATAAGAATACCAAAAGGGTTGCAAATGGAAGCCAACACTTGGAAACATAAACCAAAATTCTTATTATTGATACTTTAGTAGGAAAGAAATAAGGGGTAAGAGGAGGTAACGATTCTTCCATGGGAAACTGGAAAGCAAAATCCCGAGGATGAGTTACAGCAAGGATTCTAAGTATCAACAGGCTCAATAGCTTCTACAGCGATAGCCATAGTAACTAGTAACTAGTCTTAGCAACTAGTAACTAGTCTTAGCAACTAGTAACTAGTCTTAGTAACTAGTAACTAGACTTGGTTCTTCATACCTATTATCTGACCATCATTGATGGGTGTAACAGATTACACTGCTGTTTTTAAGTTCTCCTTGTTCTTTAGGTCTAGAGGACAGGATCTCAGCCTGTTGTCCAGATTGTCCTGGCACAGATCCTTCACTGTGTAGTAGAGGCTGGCTTCAAGCTCACAGCCATCCCCCCATTTCTTATCTCAGTCTTTGGAAGACGTGAGGTGGCACACCCGGCTCGCACACAGCTCCGTCTCTAATATGTAAGCTGCACTGCACAGTGATGAGCCCAAACCATGTTCTCCATCCCACTTACCTTGGCCTGATCACGTGACTCCTGGAGACCCAGAGGAGGTGCCAGCACTGTTCTATGATCAGATTCTTTTCCTTTGGGTTTGTTTGACAAAAGTTTTGCACTGTAAGTTGTGTCATTTGAATAAAAGCAACTGAAGCTTAGCACCAAGGCTAACAACCCAACGGGTATCCTGAAGCAGGTTTGTCCCCAAAAACATGCAGCCCTGTGAGCTAGGAGACTTACCGCCCCGAGCAAGCCTCTGAGCTTCAGCAACAGCTGACTACGATGTGGGCCAAAGATACAGACAGACTTCCCAGGCTTCATTGAGACTGAAATAAATTTCCAAATATTCCATTGTCCTTATGGTACCTTTTGGTCTCAATTTAGATACCTCAGCTCCTGCTATTGTCGCTGCTACAAATTAAACATTTTATTTGAAAAAGAAAATAGTTCTGAAAGGAACTCACAAAAATTCTGAATGGCTAAAAGAACTAAAAATGTACAAAACATATGTGCACCCACACACACACACAGAGCACATGTATGATCACATACATAGTCACACACACACACACACGCACACGCGCGCACACACACACATCATTTTGGTGTTTACTGTCTAAAATAATCAAATAACCAAACGGAAACTATGGGCTGTCTCAAATAATGATATGTCAGCCGCTGGAGGGACAAAGTCATCATGCTGGCAATGACTTTTGTGACAATGAACTATCAACTTCTACAATTAAAAACATATTAAAAAAGGCAGCCTTGGCCTTGTTCAGCAGGTGTTTCCTGGGTGCTTATTCCATATTAGTCTGGGGAACTGTAGCTGAGAACAAAGCTACAGGAGACAGAATGTTCTGTGAGCAATGCTATCCCCATTCTTAAGCTCCTCGGGGCTCAGCGTTTCAAACCCCAAACAAATACACAGAACAGCAGAAAGTCGGAATCTGCTTCAAAACACATGTCAAGTTTGCTAATGAAAGACGTTTGGCTCCCTCAAAATACAACCGACAGCACACAGAACTAAGGGAGCCTTGTCCAAAGTACTTAAAGATAGAAACAAGAGGTTTAAAAATGCCCCATGTCATGACATAGCTAGGAAGATAATAGAGCCAGTAAAATATGGGCAAAAGAAACCAAACAGACTGAGAGGTGGCTGAGCAGCAGAAGTGCATGAGAAGCAGAATTCCAAGGCCCCTCCAGTCAGTCACTCGGGAAGATCCCAGGGAAGTTGGCTAACTGGACTAGGTAATTAGCAAGCTCTGGATTCAAGTGAGAGAGACCTTGCCCCAAAACATAAAGCAGAAAGCACCCAAGGAAGACGGCCCACTGCGAACCTCTGACCTCCAGATGTATGCACCCTTACATGTAAACATGCACACACACACACACACACACACACACACAAAGTAAAAAATAAGAGGTTAACAAGATGGCCCAACAGTTAAGGCACAGGCTGCTCTTGCAGAAAACTCAGACTCAGTTCCCAGCACCACATGGCTGCTCACAGCATCTCTAGTTGCAGGGGATCTGGTGCTCTCCTTTGCCTTCATGAGCACAGCACACACAATATACATACATGCATACATACATGCATACATACATGCATACATACATGCATACATGCATACATACATGCATACATACATGCATACATACATGCATACATACATGCATACATACATACATACATGCATACATACATGCATATATACATGCATATATACATACATACATACATGCATACATACATGCATACATACATGCATACATACATACATACATACATGCATACATACATGCATACATACATGCATACATACATGCATACATACATGCATACATACATGCATACATACATGCATACATGCATGCATACATACATGCATACATGCATGCATACATACATGCATACATGCATGCATACATACATGCATACATGCATGCATACATGCATGCATACATGCATGCATACATGCATGCATACATGCATACATACATGCATACATACATGCATACATACATGCATACATACATACATACATGCATACATACATGCATACATACATGCATACATACATACATGCATACATACATGCATACATACATGCATACATACATGCATACATACATGCATACATGCATGCATACATACATGCATACGTGCATGCATACGTGCATGCATACATGCATGCATACATGCATGCATACATGCATACATACATGCATACATACATGCATACATACATGCATACATACATGCATACATACATGCATACAGACATGCATACATACATACATACATACATGCATACATACATGCATACAGACATGCATACAGACATGCATACATACATGCATACATACATGCATACAGACATGCATACAGACATGCATACATACATGCATACATACATGCATACATACATGCATACATACATGCATACATACATGCATACATACATGCATACATACATGCATATATACATACATACATACATACATATGTGTAATACTCCTAAACATAAATTAAAAATAAATTTTCTTTGAAGTAATATGTAAATAATTTTAACAAATGCCTTGAAGATCTCTATCAAGAAAAATGTAAATTAGATAAGCAATACTCATCAAAACCATTGATTACATCAACCTGTGTATATTATAGCAATAATTATTCCTAACTTGTTTATAAATTCAAGTGAACTTTAATCGAAGCCCAACAGGGTTTTCTGAGGAACCAAAGGCTAATTTTCGAGAAACACATGTAGAGAGATGAACGAATAAACCCTTGTATGGCAGAGCAGAACAGTTAAAGTGGAGAGCTCAGCGTATCTGTCCACCGTACCGAATCTTTAAAATTCTCTTCACCGTCACATTTTTCAATTGGCCATAACAGAAACCAAGGGGAAATTTTATTGAAATAAAAGTAAGGCAGACAGTGTACATCACATGAAGAAACTTGAAACAAACGCTGTGATCATTAAGAAGGTGTAGTAAGGACATGGGAGCTGTAGGCTGTGTGTAGAAACTGGATCTATGTCTGATCTAATGGCACAGATCACAGGGGGAAGGGTGAGCTTTTCAAAAGAGTATGAGGGAAAAAAATGTTATCCATGTTGAAAAGTATAAAATATCAAAGCCAAAATGTTAAAGTGTAACTGATAGATACAGGAAAATGCGTATTGAAAAGCTACACAGAAATCCCATGTTACCCCAGTCAGGTACCTATCATCAAAGCCAACAGGGCTGGGGGTGTAGCTCAGTGGTAAGTGCAGTTGCCTACTATGCACAAGACCCTAAATTCAACCCCCATGACTGGGGGTGGGGGGCGGGGAAAAGGAAGGAAGAAAGGGAGGGAAGGAGAGAGGAAAGAGGAGGGAAAGGACAGAGGGACAGAGACAGAAGGACCAATGGAGGGAGAACCAGAGAAGGATGTGGAGGAAGGTTGATGAAGATACAGAGAGAAAGGACTTTGTCTCTCAGCAGTCACCGGTGTCACCAGTATAGAAGTCAGCGGGCAGCTCCTCAAACAGTTAAACCTAGAATTACCCTCTGATGCAGTTGCACCACTCCTGAGCACAGACCGGCAGGAATCTAAGTCAGCCTACTCCCTTTGAATTCCCAGACTCAAGGCTGTGTGTCTGTCTTCTGCCGTGCTTCCCACTGTACTATTCACAACAGCAGAATAAGGAACCAGGCCAGGTGCCCAGCCACAGGCGAGTGGACCCACGCGTGCATAGTGAAATTGTGTCCAGATATAAAGAAGACAAAGTTGCGTCGTTTACAGGAAACTTGACTGAGCTGGAATCGTCACGTTAAGCAGAGTAAACCAACCTCAGAAAAACAAATGGCACCTGTTTTCTTTCCTCTATAGAATCTAAATTTAAATATACAGTGACAACACATACATGATGTGTAAGAAAAATTAAAAGTACTGGCAGAAGAGAGACGACCACTGGAGGGCGGGACTGAGGAACACTGGGGGGCGTGTCAGGAACACAATGATGTACATTTGTATATGAAAATATGATGAGAAAGCCCACTGTTTTGTGAGCTAGCCTCACTAAGCCATCTTTACAAAGCTGTAAGATTTTTAAATACGACACAAAAAGCATAAACCCTAAAGTAAAAGACTAGTCATTATTATTACACTAAAATAAAAAAGCTACTCTGCATCCAAAAGACATCACTAAAAGAGTAAAATAGTATCCCATTCAGGAAGGAGTTGTCTCCAACACAGAGAACCAAGAAAAGATTAATATCTAGAGTTTACAAAGTTTGCTTATAAATCCCTGACCCCTCCCAAAAAAAAAAAAAAAAAAAAAAAAAAAAAAAAAAAAAAAAAAAAAAAAAAACCTTATAGAAAAAATTGAGCATTAGACATATGGGGGTATGTCTCAGAAAATGAAGCACTCATAGGATTCATCTATACGCATAAATTACAGGTAAAATGCAAATTAAAACCACTACAGGAGTCCATTTCATACAGACCAGAAAGGAAACCACTCAATCCTGACAATGTTGTGTTCCGACATGAGTGAAAAGCACCCGGAATTTTCAGATGACGGAAGCGTAATTCGGTACAGCCGATTTAGAAAGCAGCGTGGAGCTACGGATGGGAAGAATCAGGCACGTTCTTTGTGAGCCCATGCGACAGCTAGTAAGTAGTAACTGTCGACTTGACGAACGTCTAAGATACCTGAGAGATGAGCCTCCGAACACATCTGGGAACCTCCTTCTTTGTTTTACTTGCATGGGTATTTTGCCTGATGTTTGTCTGTGCACTGTGTACGGATCCAACGGAGGTCAGAAAACATCAGGTCCTCTGGAAGTGGAGTTATAGAAGATTGTAAGCTGCCATGTGGGTCCTGGGAACAAAACCTCTGCAAGAGCAACAAGTGCTTTAGGAGGGCTGGAGAGATGGCTCAGAGGTTAAGTGCACTGGCTGCTCTTCCAGAGGTTCTGAGTTCAATTCCCAGCATCCACATGGGGGCTCGTAACCATCTTTAGTGAGATCTGGTGTCCTCTTCTGGTCTTCAGGCATACATGCAGGAGACCACTGTATACATAATAAATAAGTAAATATAAATCTTTTTTAAAAGATTAAATGTAATTTAAAAAAATAAAAAACAAGTGCTTTTAACCTATACGCCGTCTCTCCAGCCCTATGTGAAGGATTATTTTCATCACATTAGCTGCCGTGGGAAGAGACGTCCTAACTGTGGATGTGACCACTTCCTGGGCAGGGGATCCCTGGCTGAAATGTAGAGAACGAGCTGAGCGCTCGCTGGCATTCATCCCTCTGCCTCCTGAGTGTGGACGCAGTGTGTCCGATGCTTCAGGCTCCTCTTGTCTTGGCTTCTCCACCATGAGTTACGGTTGGAATTGCAGTACCTCCAACTGTGACAAAAGTAGGCCTTTTCTCCCCTAAGTTGCTTCTTGCAGAAGACTTCACGGCAGTCAAAGGAATAGAAACCAAGACATACAGCAAGCCCATCCCTGAGCATGCATCCTAGAGAAACTGTCACTCATGGTTTATGCTGATAAACTTCACAGCAGTGTTGCTTGAGCCAATAGAATCTTAACTCCAAGGGCTGGAGAGATGACTTGTCAGTTAAGAGCACTGACTGCTCTTGCAGAGACCAGGGCCCAGTTCTCAGCACCACACGGAGGCTCAAAACCACCTGTATCTGCAGCTCCAGGTATCCGACACACTCCTCTGTCCTCCGTGGCAATGCTCAGGTGTGGCGCACACACATGTGCATGCACACACATACATACACATACGGATTTTAAAAAGAAATGTTTTTAAAGCTCAATTCTGAGCTTTCAAAGTAGCTAAAAATAGTGACTTTTCGTATACACACATCCTTTAACAAAGAATCTTTGGAGACTGTGTTGTTGGGTAAATTGTCCATTCTGCATATTATCATAATGTGTAATTATACAAACAAACATCAGGGTCTGCTGCACACCCAGGCTGAATGTTGTAAATATAGCCTGACTAACATATAATACAGAGCCATTGCTCCACAGGAAGAAATAATGTGAAATTAAATCAAGAACAAGAGAAAGCGCAATCAAGAGAGAAAGGCTAATGGAGCATTACATGGAGTGCCGCTTCGATGATTCTAATTGGAGTTCTAATCTTTTCTCCTTTTAAGCTGATGTGTTTTCCCTCTCTAAAGACTTTTTTTAAAAAAAAATTCAAGTGTGTGTGCATTCATGCATGTGCACGTGTGCATGTACATGCATGTGTGCATCTGTGTGTGTGTACATGCGCGCACGTGTGCGCGTGCATGAGTGTGTGTGTGTGTGTGTGTGTGTGTGTGTGTGTGTGTGTGTGTGTGTGTGTAAAGTGTCTGTGGAGACCACAAGAGGTCACTGGTTCCGCTAGAGGCAAAGTCAGTGGGGAGACACTTGATGTCTAGGCTCATGTCTACAATCTTCGCTGCTGAGCCATCTCTCCAGCCCTTCCTAAATTTCTTGCAACTGGAGGTAGATGCTAAAGTAATGAGGAAAAGTGGGGCACTGTCTGCAGCTGACGCAGTGACTGGTGTTTAGCATAGTGCCTTGGGCATTATTCCTGCATACAAGCTCGGCTCTAGGACAGGACTCACAAAACCGTACAGCAGCAGTGTCACTAGGCCACAAGAACCTCTCAGCTCCATCATAATTTACCAGGGCAGAGAGGACAAGATGGAACACCCATTAAAGGTGCTTCCTTCTGGGACTGGTGAGCTGGGTTCAATCCCCAAGTTCTGCATGGTAGGAGAAAAATGACTTCAGAAAGCTAGCCTCTGACCTCCACACACATGATGTGGCATGTACAAACTCACACTCATTACACACACACACATATATATATATATATATATATATATATATATATATATATATTTTAAATAATACTATGGGCTGGAGAGATGGTTCAGTGAGTGAGAGTTCAGTTTCCAGCACTACACCCAGAAACTCACAACAGCCTGTAACTTCAGCCCCAAGGGACCCAATGACAGAGTCCTGGCCTCTGTGGGGACCTACAAACATACACTCAAATAAATAATAAAATGAAATGCTTTCAATAATAGTAGTAAATAATGGCTGGCCACAGTTATATATGAAGACCACTGTCAACTGAAGCATTTTGTTGTCTGTAAAAAGCAAATACTATAAAGTGTAAAAACGCATGGGCTGTGAGAACATGTATCTAAAGAGATACCATACCAAGCCAACAGTAAACCAGGGCACAAAAATGATTCAATTAAACAATACACAATTAGTATACATAGGAACTAAAGACAAGCAAGATCCTATGACCTCAAAGTTTATGGGGCATAAGGATAAAACTGAACTGTGAAATGATCAGACAGTGAGCATTACAGCAATTAGTGATAATGGTCTTTTTTAATTGGGTGTGTGCCTAAATGTTCATTTTAGAAGCACCTTCTTATGTGAATATATACTGTTTGTATGCAACTTTCATCTTTAAAAAAAAAAAAAGACAGTTTCAGAAGGATGCTAAAAAAGAGAAAGACAGAAATAAAAATCTATAGTTTATCAAACTGGTGCTGGGAGGTTAACCTCGAAGATAAACCTCTCTTTCAGTGTGTCTGGTGTCTGCATGAGGACTTGAGTTTGGATTCCTCGGGTGTGTCACATAAAAAGCCAAACAGTGCGTCCCTGTAATCCCAGCTGTGAGAAGGAAGGCAGAGGCAGAAGTCTCAGATGCTCGACGTCCAGCTAGTGGGCTTTGTCTCACACCAAGTGGAAGGAAAGGACAGACACCCAAGGTTGACCTCTGATCTCCACACACACCCCTGGTAAGAACATGTGTGCACGGGGAACACAAGTTCGTTGGAGCTTCCGGGAACGTTGCTCGGAGAATCACAAAGCACAGAGAACTTCAGGACCGGTGCTTCCTTTATCAAAGGTGTATAAATTATCACTATATCTTTCTGAGCTGGGAAACAGAACAAAAGGGTAGAAATTATGAGCACTGCTGGCATCACAGAGAGTGGTGCTGACGTCACAGAGGGTGGTGCCAATGTCACAGAAGGCAGGCCGGACCATAACTAAAGACTGGTGTGTCCTCAGCGTGATGCAGTCGCTCCATAGTGCTGTGTTTTTCTGAGGAGATTAAAGCCTGGTGGTGTGAAAAGTCAATGTATTTCCAAGTTTTAACAAAAGGAGAGAGTGACCATGTATTATATGGCCCCCATTCTTACCTTCCCTTTTGCTTCTCTTCTACTTCCTGTCTCATTGGCTTCCGTTCTCTCTGATTTTTCATATTTTTCATTTATCCATGGATAACAAATTAAAATAAAATTGGTAGTCCCAACTAAAGCAAATCCTTTTTCCACTTTCTGTGGGGAAGGGACCCAAGAGCAGATGGCTGGGCTCTGTGTTCAGGCGTTTGCAGGACAAGGGTAAGGGTTCAGGGGTCTTTCCCAAGCTCCTTCACTTCACCGGCTGGCAGTGGCGTAGGACTGAGCTCCCAGGTTCTTGCTGGGGCTTCGCTTAGGTGGCTTAGTCCCTGGAGACTAAGGTCAGGGCTCAGCCGCACTGGCCTCTTATAACCGCAATGTCTTCCACACCCCGCTGAGGCGCCCTCTGCTGTTTCCAGGTTTCTCACAGTTTGGTCTCAGTCGCAGCCAGGTCAGGCCCTCTTTGGATAGTCTCCCTCATGAAAAACACAAATCAACTGGCCTGGAGCCTTCACGACAGTCAGAAACCACGTGATTCGACACGCTGGATGCACACAGTTCACAGGTAGACAGCGTGGGAGAGAGCTGGAGAGAGAAAGGCCACCCCACAGGACTCCAAGACACATACAGAATGTTGCCTTTATCCCATCAACAGAAGCCATTGAAGGATCAAAGGATTCTTTTTTTTTTTTTTCTTTTCTTTTCTTTTTTTAATATTGGACTCAAATGAACTGAGTCTGCACTTTTGAAAGATGGCAAAGGGAACACAGTAAAAAAGAGAGAGAGAGAGAGAGAAGTCACACACTTAAAAATCCAAATGAAATAGCACACAGAATACTATCATGCTCTCAGAAACCTTTTAATATGAAAACTGATTACTGAACATCTATTGTAAGCCCAGAAAAAAAATTATAATCAGAAATCAAATAACCTAGGACTTTGCTTCAACCAGCCACGACATACACATGGGACTTCTCTCTTCCTGGGTTCATTTTGTTTCTGTTGAGACACAGGGTCTCATGTAGCCCAGGCTGGCCTTGAACTCACTAGGTAGCCAATGATGATCTTAAACTCCTAAATCCCCCTGACTTTACCTCCCAAATGATGGGGTTACAGGCGTGTGCTCTGACGCCCAGCTACACACAAGCAAAATAGTTCAGACACAGCAGACAGCAAAATGCAAAACAGGCTGAACTTGAGGGGGAAAGCCACACCATGCCTTCAAAATGCCAGAGCTTCCTTTCTCTACAATCCACATGATGTGGTTTACTTGGGTCTGTGGCATTATTGTTCGGGAGAACTAATGTTCTGGCCAATGAGATTGAGAAACCCTTTTCCAGGGATTCCCCATGTTATCTTAAGCAGAACCAGGGAGGTCAGAGTGACTGGCACACTGCTGCCCTTACCCAAAAAGGTTTCTTGATAAAAGCAGAGAGGGAAAAAGGCCAGAGATCAATTTTTCTCTAGCTGGGGTACCCGATTACTCTGATTACTGCTCATTTGATTCGTCAAAGAGCGTCGGGGTGACTGGAGCAGCCCACAAGTATAATAAATTGCTACCTTCATCTCTTGACTGACTTGTAAATCTTGAACCTTTTCTGGGACTAACCACTTGCTAAATTCATTTATCAAAATTAAAACTAGGTTTTCAGAGTACTGCCTTACAAATCCCAAGGAACTCTGCAAGATTAACCTTTTGAAGAACCTGCTAGGCCAAACACCAGTGGGTGACAGCAACTGTGGTGATTAATGGCCAGTACCTAAGGTCTGGGGAGGATGCTGTCAGACACTTCCCCTACGCAGTGGCTTAAGTCAGCCACTGATCAAAGCAAGAAAACGCAGCCCTGGTGATCTCTGTACAAATGGAACATTCCCAGTGAACAATGAGGGCGCCCCATAGGAATTCTTCTTCCCATGGAAGCTCTTCTGTGGTGAGACAGAATTCACAGGCTTGGCTCTTTGTTTTGGTATGTGCAACACATGCATGTTGCAGGTGCATGTGTACAGAGGCCATCAACTGAGTCTTCCTTTTGTTTTTTGTTTTTGGTTTTTTGGTTTTTTATTTTTTTCTTTTGAGAGTCTTTCACTGAATCTGAAGCTCACTGACTCAAATAGGTTGCCTGGTTAGTAAGCTCCAAGGAATCCACCTGCCTCAGCCTCCACAGCACCAGGGTTACACACACATGATGCCATGCTCCGCCTTTTATGGGGGTGCCCACAATTCGAACTCAGGTCCTAGCACTTGTGAGGCACACACTTCACAGACTGAGCCATCTTCCTCATCCCTGCTTCATAGTTTTAAAAAGCATTTCTAAGGGGAATCTGTGGCAGCCATAGAATAAGACCTGAAATCCAGAATAAATTGGTCACAGCTTTTCTGCGATGCTGTTCTAGGGACGAGAAGGACTTTGGTTAGCATTTGCATCCCAAGGCCCCTAGACTGTTTTCATGACACCGAGTCTAGACACCCATCAACGAGGCATGCTGTCCTGCCTACTCTCTCCCCTCTCTATTTATAGCCTCTGGTGCTATCTTAGGGCCTCCGAGGCATTTCATCCAAATAGCCACTTTCACACAGAACATCCCAGCGCCTCCCCAGTACAACCCTTGACATTTTCCCTTTCCTTCCTGGGAGATGCTATGAACCTGCTCCTTCGTGTGTTGGCAACAGCAGCTGGATGAGTTAATGGTCTCCTTGGATCTTCTGCCCCCCACCAAAACAAATTGTTCCTGGGCTCAGAGCAGGTGTAGTGACATCTTCAGCAAAGTGCCACCTTGACTCACTACCCGCTCAAAGGTGCAGGTTAGACCCAGATGGAGAAATCACACAGTATGTGTCCTATTGGGGTTCTCCGGATTCCCTTAATTACACTTTATGAAATTGTCCCTTCAAATTCTTCAAACTGATGGAGAAACAGCTTTATCCTTTGGGGTCTACTAGCTTATGATGTAACCACTAACTGGGGGGTCATAACTGTGGGCTGTACAGATCCTGGTACTCTTATCAGCTTCTAGTAAAGCTTGTGTCTTTACTAGATGACTATGTGACATGATTAATTCTCCTATTTTTGTCTGTGCAACTGGGAGATGCACTCAGTTACTGGTATTCATTGAAACCTGGAAAACTGAAGCTCTGGAAAGACAACTTGCCCCAAACCAGTGGGTAACAAGGTCGAACGCTACACCCTGGTCTCCCAGATGCTGGTCTGGGCTGCTTCAGTGACCTCCTTCTCCTTTTCCACCAGTGAAGTTCTGAATGAGTCCCAGAGGCAGCTGGGGTCATTCAAAATACTTCCATTCTAGCCTCGTCTGGGCTTCAGTTCCAAGTCAGAAATATTAAAAGCATTTGCAGAGCGAGTAGCTGAGTGGTGGGCCCACACAAGAGGTGTGAAGCTAAGCGGGCAGGAGGCTTGAAGAAAGTGCCACTAGACTGGAGGTGCCAAGAGTGACTCCCATGGAGAGGATGGTCAGGCTGTGTACTGAAATGCAATGAAAAGAGGGCGTGCAACACAGAAAGTCAAAACAAGCAGCTGGGACGTGGCTCAATAACCAAATAACTTGCTGCACAAGCCTGAGGACCCAAGTTCAAATTCCCGGTGCCCATGTGAAGCCTGATGTTGCAGGGCTTCTCGGTAATGGGATGTGGGGACTGAGAATAGCCAGAAGTCCGGTATGTGCTACAGTGACCAAGAGAGTGTTTACCTCAAGTTAGACGGATGGCAGTGACTAATACTCGCGGTCGTCTGTACCCTGACCTCCTGTTCTTTGGAACGCATATACCTACACTTACACACATCATACACACACAAACAAAGGAGTGGATGAGTCAAGGAGGAGACAGAGGAGGGCATGTGTAAGAAAGATCAGGAATTTGGCACGCTAGCAATCCAGGTTGAGAGGGGAAGGGAGGGAAGGTGAGGGGAGAGGAGGGTACGGCAAGGAGGCAGAAAGGGTTCAAGGCTGACTGGGAAGTCTTGGTGCTATTTATTGTTGATACAAGGGAGCCCATTGCTTTTGCACTGTACTGTTAACGCTGATTTTTGCTGGGTTTTTTGGAATATCAGCCAAGTAAAAATGTGAATGACAGACACGGCAGAACACGGCAGAAGCACCTGCTCGGAGGCCAGAAAAAGAGGGACGGTTTACAGGGAGACCCCAGTCTGAGCCGACAACCGAGCAAGGGGACGCAAAGCCAGCATGATAAACAGCAAACGTTCCCCCATGTCCTTCGTGTTAGCCGTTGGCAGCTGCAGCCAACCTTCTTGAGAGAAAGCTTCCACAGCCTCAAGCCTCAGGTGGGGCTGCTGCCCTGCAGGGTCCTAGCAGCTTCGCTGCCTTAGCGGCTCACTTCATGGCCAGGAAGCAGAGAAAAAGGGGGACCGGAAACAGGGCCAGCCCCCAGTGACGCACTTCGTCTTACAGGACCAGGTCTCAAAAAGTGCAGCTAGAAAGGAAGCAATCAACAAAGAGCCCACTACCGGAGATAATGCATATTCACACCTCCATGTTTTTATTTTCTGAGATACCATCATGTGGCATAGACAGGCTGGCCTGGATCTCTCTTGGCTTCCTGGAACATCCCCTAGTGTGACCAGCGCCTATGTGTGCACCGCCTCGCCCAGGCATCTGCTGAATATCCAGTTCCCAGGACACTGTCCCACAGAGCAAATGGCGCAAACCTGAGAGATCAGAGAGAGGGCCGCCTGAGAGAACGGTTAATATGTCTAACTTAGTTCAGGTATACAAGACAAAAGAGTTCTGAAGTGTTGGCCGGATTCTAGGGAGACTGGCATGAGATTGGGGTTTAAGGAGCATGAGAGGCATTGGAAACAAGGAAAAATAAGATGTGTTAGAATATCTGACGTTCCGATCTGCAGTGGCCGTCGACTTCACACGGAGTCTGATGTGACTCGCTGTCAAGGTGTCGGATTTTTTTTTTTTCCTGGAATGTTCAGAAGCCCAGCAACAGGAACAAAGAATGCAAGTTCTTAGTTTCATCTTTAAACTTTATTTAGAAAATTACCAAATGTTTCACTACCCATTTTAAGAGTTGACAGCAATCAGAAAGAAAAAAAAAAAAAAAAACACCCTAGACTATGGAAAACTACAGAAAAATAACTTAGTTCTCTCAACAAATAAACTGCAAACAGAAAGACAGACAGACGGAGGCAGGAAGAAAAGGAGAGGGGCTGAACAAGCTTGACAGAGACAGAGTCCCAGCACAGTGGAGAGGCAGTGGGCACTAAGTCTCACCCCTAGCCCAGAAGCTTTTCACACCCGAATAGTCTGAGGAAAGGGAGCTTTAGCCTTCTTTACGTGTGTGGCCCCTGGCAGATTGGTCACACTCCTGTGGGTGGCCACACACCCGAGAGTATGTGGGCAGCAGCAATGGTACTCAATATATTAAACAAAAAAAGTAAAGTGGTTCTGGATTCTGGATGCTTCCTCCGTTTTATTTAAGATCTTTCTGATTCTGTTTTAGTCCTTTAAAAAAATTTTTTGCACCTTTCAAAATGTTTTCTCCTTTTAAATTTTTCCTAAGCTGTCCATTAAAACTATCATGATCTTTACACTATTCACTGAATAGAAATTCATTAAAATTTTTAATCCACTTGGGATTTAAATCCCAACTGGGGCAGGCGGTGGATCTGGGAGGAATTGGGGAGGAAGATGAGCAAAATACAAAGTATGAAATTCTCAAAGCGTTATTAAAAATATTTTTAAATCAAGCCTAAAAATAATATTTAAAAAGGAGTTGGTGTGATCATAGCACACATTTGTTAACCCCCAATATTCAGGAGGCAGGAGGATCATTATGAGTTTGAGGCCAGCTGGGATATGTAGTGAAACCTTGTCTCAATAATAATAATAATAAAATAATAATAATAATAATAATGAATTAACCAATCACAATATATAGGCTTTATTTAGATGCTAATTTCAAAGATCAAATTATAAATTATTTTTATTTACTTATGAGCCACTGGAACTTTAGAGTTGAGTTTGTAATATTAAGGAATTGATAGTACTTTAGGAGTAATGCTGGCATTGTAGTTTCGCTGAAGCGTCTTCATGAACAAGAGATGGTTTTACAGATAACTTGAACATGCTTCCAAAACATGGTACGGAGGAGTCATAGGGCAGAGACAGAGCTGCCAGTAGCTGCGAACTCGAGTTGAGGGATGGGCTTGGAAAGATTCCTTTTGCTCATCTCCACACTTTCACACAGGTCTCGATATCCTGTAATAAGTTTTACTGGATTTAAATTTTTAATGAATTTCTATTCAGTGAATAGTGTAAAAATCATGATAGTTTTAATGGACAGCTTAGGAAAAATTTAAAAGGAGAAAACATTTTGAAAGGCGCAAATTTTTTTTAAAGGACTAATACCGAGTCAGAAAGCTCTTAAATAAAAAACGGAGGACGCATCCAGAAGGAAAGCAGGATCTCCAGACAGACTTATGACATTATAGCACCACCTTGTGGTCTGTTCGTGTATTGCCCCTAAGTACTCAACACGGGGAAGTTTTTACCTGTAGCTTGCTGGACATGTACATAACCTAGACACCCTGAGCTCAGAGCAGAGCTGAGCTTCGGTCTGGGGGTGGGGCGGGGAATGGAGAGCCTAATCTGTGGCATAAACTCCCTTGACTCTCCCAATCAAACTTCATCTCTGCATCCTGTCATGAGTGTCAGTATTGACTAATCTGTATGATCCCAAGTCCCTACTTCATTAGCGCCTCCTAATTTGGCATTTCAGGATTCCGTGAACAAGCCCTTGCGCACTTTGTGTAAACTTTGATGGCACTTTGGTTTTATCACATCCTCTTGTCACTACAAGCCTAATTAGCCTTCGGGTTCGTTACCTCCTTGAGCATTCCAATGTGCTAGAAGCCGCACAGGGCGACGATTAGAACTTCTGTGGTTGAAAAGACGCGGAATGTTGCAAGTCTGGAGTCGATTTGTACTGGACACGAGCTGTAGCCCCTTAATGGGCATTCACTGCCCACCTCTGTGTTTGACCCAACATCCTTATGATTATCAAGTGAAATCCTTCTAGAACATAAAACATCAACCAAAGGCTAAGAATGTCAGTGGATAACATCTGAGGCCCATTACAGAGATTTCCTGCTTTTCTGTAAATCACTTACCAAGGGCTGGGGATGCAGTCCAGACATCAAGTGCTTCCCTAACATGAAAGACTCTGGGATGGACACACACACATAAACACACATACACTCACATACACACACACTCACATATACACACAGACATGCACACACATATATACACACTCACACATGCACACACACTCACACACATACATACACACTCACTCACACATACGCACACACACACATACACACTCACACATACGCACACACACTCACACACATGCACACATGCACACATACTCACATACATATACACACATACACACATACACACACCAGTGATCAAGCTTTCAAGAAAACAAAATGCCATCTCTGACAAATATCTTTAATGACGATTAACCAGTAGTAACCAAATGTGACAGAGCAGAGGTGGAGGCAGCGGGAACAGGAGGGCGGCCTGAATGTGAGACCGGAGACCATGACTGAAGAAATTCATCAAATTGTGCACATTAGGGAGCAAAACAGAAAATGGCCATGTGCACAGAGCTTTAGATGTGAGACTGTGTGTCACGGGCGTGGTGACACGGCTCGGGGAGGCTAAGCACCTAAGCCGTCCAGAGTAAGCGCCACTGTGAGCTGGGGTGATCCAGAGCAGAACTCAAGCAGCTGTCCACCAGGGAACTCAAAGCCGGGGCTCTGTGGATGAACACTCCCTTAGGGTGTGCAAAACCTTCACATCTGACTGCTCTGGAGAAAGAAGGGGGAAGGGAGAGGGGAGGAAGGAAGGCAGGAGGAAATAGAAGAAAAAAGGAAGACTGAAAGTTATCCTTTTAAAGGGGAAAAAATAAGGGCTGGAAAGATGGCTCAGTGGTTAGGATATAACGCTCTTGCAGAGGAACCAAGTTCTATTCCCAGTACCCCTGTCAGACAGATCATGATCAGCTCCTGGAACATCCCAAGCCTCTGGCTGAACACACTCTCACGGGCGCACGCGCACTCACACACAAACATACTTATTCACATACAAACTTAATTAAAAAAAAAAAACTTTAAAAAGAAAAAATGTTAACATGGAATAACTGTGGTCCACTTCTAGTTTGTGTGTTTATTTCTATTAACTATCACAATACACAGACACACACTAATACACAGATGCCTGTGCACAATGAAAGCTTGAAATACACGTGTATGATATCTACATAGGTCTACAATTCAACCTTCGATTTCTCTATATCCTTATTTGTTCTGTAATGAACAGGTACTGTCTTTAATAAAGGAGAAATATAAATATGTTATGGGCCATAAAAGAGAATTCAAGAAGCCGGCCTGGGTTTTAAAAGCGCAGCCTCCTAACAGAAAGGTGTGTGAAGCTGTACAAAGGTTAAACCGATCGGTCACAAGTGCCTGAGCGTCGAGTTCTCAGATCGACACATATTCGAGGTCAATGTCTGTGAAGGGAAATTGCTCAGAGAGGAGAGAGGTGGGAGGGAAACGTTCTGTTCATATCTTGGGTGAGGCCATTCATGTAACCTTTGCTCCTGTGCTGCCCAGGACACCTGACGGCAGTTTCCTGGAGAATTCTGAAAGACACTCATGCAAAAAGCACAGGGAATCCACATTGGGCATCCCCTGTGGGCACTTCCTGTCCACGTTGGGCGTCCCCCTGCGGGCACTTCCTGTCCACGTTGGGCGTCCCCCTGCGGGCACTTCCTGTCCACGTTGGGCGTCCCCCTGCGGGCACTTCCTGTCCACGTTGGGCGTCCCCCTGCGGGCACTTCCTGTCCACGTTGGGCGTCCCCCTGCGGGCACTTCCTGTCCACGTTGGGCGTCCCCCTGCGGGCACTTCCTGTCCACGTTGGGCGTCCCCCTGCGGGCACTTCCTGTCCACGTTGGGCGTCCCTCTGCGGGCACTTCCTGTCCACGTTGGGCGTCCCTCTGCGGGCACTTCCTGTCCACGTTGGGCGTCCCTCTGCGAGCACTTCCTGTCCACGTTGGGCGTCCCCCTGCGGGCACTTCCTGTCCACGTTGGGCGTCCCCCTGTGGGCACTTCCTGCTTTTTACATAAGCTTAGATTTCAGCAAACAATTCTACTGATTAGTTACAAGGAAAATTCCTAAGTTAGAAGAGCCTCTAGGGTTTGGGGTAACGGCATCATCAGCAGTTTCTTCCTGGGAACTCTAACTGGGAGCCAGTTTGCCACCTTTCCTGGCCCCTTAACAGGAAAACACATTCTGAGAGGATCTTCCTGGCACTAAGCCTATGTGTTTCTGAATACAAACACTTAGTTTTCATTTCCTTCTAGTTTAATTAATTATCTGATACAGGATCTCAGGTACCTCTGACCGATTCACCATGTAATCAAGAATAAAGGTTTTATTTTATTTCTATTTCTAATTATTTATTCAGCATATGGGGGGAGGGGACACATGCCATGATGTCCTTATGTCCATCAAAGGGCAACTCGTGGAGGCCAGTTCTTTCCTTCTACCATGTGGGTTCCAGTGCTTGAACTCAGATCCTCAGGCTTGGCAGCAAGCACCTTTACCTGTTGGACCGCCTTACAGCCCAACCTTCAAGCACTGGCTCAACGAACTCAAGTTTGTTATTATCTTCCTGGCTTCACACGGAAGGTGCTAGGATTACAGACATGTGCCACAATCGCCAATATATTTAGTGTTAGGAACTGAATCCAGGGCTTGGTACACGCTAGCCAGGCTTTCTACCAACTGAGGTACATATGGAGTATTATATAAATCAATCTTCAAAATATTGTGCTTAGTGAGAGAGAGAGAGAGAGAGAGAGAGAGAGAGAGAGAGAGAGAGAGAGAGAGAGAGAGAGAGAGAGAGAGAGAGAGAGAGAGAGAGAGAGAGAGAGAGAGAGAGAGAGAGAGAGAGAGAGAGAGAGAGAATGAATGAAATAAAATGTTAGGCAAACTAAAAAGGAAAGCGAGGGGACAGAGAGAGGGGTCAGTTGTTTAAAAGCACTTACTGCTGTTGCAGAGGGCCTGGGTGAGCTCCCAGCACCTACACGGTGGCTCAGGAACACCTATAACTCGGGTCCTAGAGGAGCCAATATCCTCTTCTGGCCTCTGGCGCACTGCATGCGGGTGGTGCATATGTGGTACATAGGCATGCATATAGGCAAAAAACCTATCTATACACATTGTTTTTGTCAGTGTTCTAGTGCTGAGAAGAGACACTGTGGCCAAGGCAACTCTTATAAGAGAAAGCATTTAATCGGTTGCTTGCTTACAGTTTCAGAGGTTTAGTCCACCATTATCACAGTGGGGCACGTGACAGGCACGTGTGCACAGGCAGGCACGTTGCTGAGGAAGGAGTTGAGAGTTCTACATTCAGATACATCGGCAGAAGGAAAAGAGAGACACTGAAGCACACCTACCCAGTGACACACTTCCTCCAACAAGGCCACACCTACTCCAAGACCACACCTCCTAACAGAGCCACACCCTAATGACCAAGCATCCGAATACATGAGCATACAGGGCCAGTCTTATTCAAAACACCACATTCCTGTCTCCCATAGGCTTATAATCATATTTTAATGCAAAATGCATTTAGTCCAACTTCAGAAGTCCCCACAGGCAGTCTCAACACTATTTAAATGCCCCAAACCTCTTCTGAGACTCACAGAAATCTCTTAACTGTAAACACCTATAAAATCAAAATCAAAAAGCAGACTACACTGGGAGGTGGTGGTGCACACTTTTAATTCCAGCACTTGGGAGGCAGAAGCAGAACTCTGAAACTTTGAAGCCAGCCTGGTCTACAGAGCTAGTT
Organism: Arvicanthis niloticus; assembly: GCF_011762505.2. Classification (NCBI taxonomy): domain Eukaryota; kingdom Metazoa; phylum Chordata; class Mammalia; order Rodentia; family Muridae; genus Arvicanthis; species Arvicanthis niloticus. Next base: position 80,151,546 of record NC_047666.1, on the reverse strand, counting down.
CCAGGGCAGCCAAACCTACACAAAGAAACATTCTGTCCGGTGGGGAACAGGCCACATACTTCCAACACACAGTGCACTGTACAGGAGATACATGACCATTCCAAAAGGGAGGAAATACCGGACCAAGCAAGAGCTAAAACCAGCAGAGCAAGCTCCAAACTGTATCTCCATGTCTGATGTCAAAGCACTCTTTGGTTTCCAGCCCCTTTCAGTTTTGTTGAGTACGACATACTTCTCTCACGGGGTGGTTCCACACCCTCTCACAAGCTCTCCTCAGCATGTATCCCATGACTCTCCAACATCTTGAAGTCTCCAATACAATCCAGGCTTCCCCTTCCCAGATTCATTCATGCAATGGCCTCTCTGGGCCTCCATGAAAGGAAGAAACTGGTATTTGGCACAAGACACTCCAAGACCAAGTTCTCTGCACAGAAAAATAAAAAATTATATGTATTTGCCCTAGAGGGACAAAAGGGAAGGAACAAGAGACAAAGACAGGAGATCATGAACTAGGAAGAATGGGAAGCAGGGAATAGGTTATCTGTCCAAGATATAAGTGCCTCTGGATAGAGGAGACAGACAAGGCCCATAGGCAAATGTCAGTTTATAAAGATAAAAGGGGAAACCCTGTGTTAGGATGAGGTGTTTAATTTTGATCAAATAGGTGAATTAGGGAGCCAAAGGGGGGCTTTTGATTGCTGGACTTCATACTTTGATAGCTGGACCTTGGTAGCCATTGAGCATTTGCTTAGCATGGATATAGCTCTGGATTTGACCCCCAGCACTGTGTCAACAGATAATAGCCAATCGTCGTGGTGTAGGCTTTTAATCCCAGGACTTGGAAGGCAGAAGCAGATAGATTTCTGTGAGCCTGGTCAGAGAGTTCTAGTCTACATAGAGAGTTCTGGGACAAAGCTACATAATGAGACTCTGTCCCAAAAAAGGGGGGAAAGAAAGGAGAGGAGAGGAGATGTTAAAAAAAAAAAAAGGAAAAACAGAAAAAGGAAGAAAAGGGGAGGGGAGGAAAACCATGTCATTAGCAGGTCAGCTGCCATCACAGAAGTAGAAGGACAGACACTGGGTACATCCAAACCTGTTTTCTAGATGGTGGTTAGAGAATGATTGGTGAGAAGTCACCTGTTACAGATGCTGGCAGGAGAGCCCAAGGTGACACATGGGAGTCCAGGATTCCTCCTGAAAGTCAGAGGAGGGAAACAGAAGTACAGAGGTCTCCAGTCGGGAGGTCTTAAAGAGTCCTTAGTGAGGTGGGAGGGAGAATATGGCCAGAGCTGGATAAACCCAGATGTGTAGACAGACTGCCATAGTGATGTCTTCAGACTTTGGAAATTTGCCCAACACACTGACCTAATGTTTCATCTTTATTTCGAAAGATAAATGAAAGTGCTGTCAACACTTGGGACAACTGAAGACAACGGGATTCTGTTCTGATAAGGAAGTGAGCACCAGCAAACACTGTCAAGTATTTAGCATTTTCCTTCTTGTTCAGTTCTGTCAGGTTTCAAAGTTGGTACTCAGAAATCTTTGAGTAGGATAGCTTTTGGCGTTTGTTAGGGACATCAGCAAGACAGCCTTTTTCAAGGCACCTACACAGCCTTCTGCCACCACACAAGAAGAAATATGCAAGGAGCACAATAACGTTTTAAATTCTCTCCTAGTGTTACAAAACGAGAAAAAGAGAGCAGTTTAAATTAGCATCTTCTGCGTGGTGTGAAGATTGAAATAGTATTCATCAACTAACTACTAAATATAGTATTTTTGTAAAAAGGATTAATTTTTCAGCTATTAAGATTCACAGTACAAATTGTTGCAAAAACCAACTAGAGAGATCTTAGTATGAGATGGGTGATATTGATTCATAGTCTTATGCAGAATTTAAATTATTCAAGACAAATACCCACTGTGTCAAAAGCAATTGTACGTCGTTGGTTAACCTCACTTGTCAACTTTGTGAGACTTAGAATCACCTCTGGGTGTATCTATGGGGAATTAGCTCAATTAAGTTGGGAAGACCCAGTCACTATGGATGGCACCATTGCTTAGGATGGAATCCTGGGTATGGAGAAATGAGCCGACGGCAAGCATTTTATCTCTGCTCCGTGACTACAGATGCCGTGTGACCAGCTGCTTCAGCTGCTACCACTTTGGTGTCATTGCCATGAACTGTACCCTCCAACTGGGAGTCAAAATACACCCTTTCTTAGGTTGCTTCTGTCAGGGTCCATTATCATAGCAACAGAAGTAATAAAAAAAACAGGTTGTATCAAAGGTGATACTCCAGTGCTAGTGCCAAGTCTTTGTTAAAAAGATTCTTGCCTACACAAGTCATTACTAACAGCTACCATTATCTTCATAAATAGGGTTCTAGTGGAAGTCAGTAACATCTGCTTTAGGTTTTCCTGAGCTCTATAAAATATTATAAAAAAAAAAACTAATTACAGATTTTAGCTGCAACTTCTCTCAAGGGGGTAGAAAAGGTCATCTGCTGCTTCCTTCGACACACCTTTACACACACCTTTACACACACCTTTTAAAAACTAGGCTGAACCCGGCACACTGGCACACACCTTTAGTCCCAGTGTTTGGGAGGCAGAGATAGTGGGATCTCTGTGAGTTGGATGCCAGGTTTATATAAAGACTTCTAGGCCAGCCAGGGCTACATAGACACCTTCTCAGATCTGGATAGGTTAGTGTGGCAGGTTACTGTGTAAGTCTAGTAACTTGGACTTGATCTCTGTAAACCACGAGCATAGTTCACGACTGTGAAGCATCATGACCAGACAACTTATGGAAGAAATTTATTTGGGTATATGGTGCCAGTGGGAAAGAAAGGTATAGCTTCTGGAGCAGGAATCTGAGGAGCTGACATCTTGAACCAGGAGCAAAAAAAGCAGAGAGCAATGTGCTTTTTAAACACCAAAGCCCACCTTCAGTGACATAATTCCTCCAACAAGGCCACAACTCCTAAACATACCCAAACAATGCCACAAGCAAGAACCAATTATTCAAACATCTGAATGGGGGTGGAGGGAGGCGTTCTCATTAAAATATTATCTATGTAAAGGACTGACTCTACACGGCTGTCTTCTGACACCCATACAGGTACAGTGATACATGCATCAACCTACACACACACACACACACACACACACACACACACACACACACACACAAACTAGTAGGACTTCAAGTGTTGGGATACCAGAATCTATGACTACTGAATTCTGGTCACCTTTGAGAAATTAACTGCAGTTAAAAAGTTATTTCTCTCAATTGAGGCTTAAACAATACCAAAGCAAATCAAGATGAGAGGGGAAAGAACATGGTAGAGTTGAATTAATTTCAACTGTAGGTTTTCTCCTTGTAGGCATCACTGACTCAGACAAGTTAACCTCAACATTCTTGCCCAGAGCTTTAGCTTTCCTGAAAGAACAAATCCTACCTTCTAGTGTTTTCTTGGAAAATGTTTCTCTACTTCTTGACACTCTTGTGTGGGAAAATTAAAGTTCACCATGTACCTACATACAATATCGTAAGACTAGAGAAACAAATAACGTCCATCCACCTTGCTAGGGAGCATGGGCACGCAAGGAGACAGACAGATCCCTAAAGCAATGGAATGATGAGTTAAGTACATTGACAAGCAGTGTCCATGGGGCCATGCGTCGAGGTAAGGAAAAGGCCATGGATGCACAATTGGCTAAGCAGAAAGACTTTCTCAAGAAGTTTCCCATGGAGTTCGGGAAGAATTAGCCTGAGAGGGTGATGAGAAGCATGAGAAGCCTGGGAGGTGTGGCTCAGCTGGTAGAATACAGATTTTCAAAATGTTTTCACACCATACTGCAAAACCAGAATGAATGTGGCAGTTTGAACGGGTTGTGTTCCCCCACAGGCGCATGTATCTGAACACGTGGTCCAGCTGGGGTCTAGCTGGAGAGATTTAAGTGTTTAGGAGGTAAAGCCTCGCTGGAAGTGTGCCACCAAAGACATTTCAAAGTCTGTTGAAATGTATATAGCTTCCTCCTATTTCCTACGCTCTTTTTGTGTGGTTGAAATGCTATCAGCCTACTGGGGTAGAGGATGTCTTTAATCACAGCACTCGGGAGGCAGATGGATCTTTTATGAGTTCAAGGCCAGCCTGATCTACAAATCAAGTTCCAGGACAGACAAGGCTGTCACAATCAATCAGTAATTAACATAAATGAGAGTATGGAAACATACGAGCAAGCCAGATAAACTTGGTGTCCTACCATGCTTCAACCAGGGCTCATATTTTTTCTTGGTTAGGCTGGGGGGCCAGCAAGCCCCAAACATTTGTGTCTATGCCCCTAGACCTGGGGTTCCAGGTGTGTGGGGAGCACCTGGCTTGCTATGTAGGTGCTGGGATACAAATTTCAGACCTCACAATTACCGGGCAACTCCACTCCTAAGCAGACTGCCCTTGCTAGGCAAATACTCTATGACTCCAAGCCTTCCAGGTTGTGTATTTCCATATATTCTACAAGAGTCGACGGTCTTGAGTACGAACAACATGGACACATTATAGTTAGAACTCAACTTTATTGTTACAACCAATGTTTATTTACAGAATATAAATCTCTTCAAAAAGATACATTCCTTCATTTAATCAATGGTAGAAAGCCTTATTAAACAGAAATAAAGCCTGAGCCGCCCTTTATCTTAAAGAAACACGGCTTCATTGCAAGTTCATGAACACAGAACATAAATGTACTTCTCTTCAGCAGCTACATGAAAGAGGCTGTTGATTTTCACTGGCAATGCCATTTTATACATGGAACAAACTGTACTTAAATTAACAGTAGTAAAAATTAAATTCCAAACAAAAATATGTAACAACAAAGGAAAAAGCAGGAAGTATCTCTGCTAGCAAACAGATAAGCAAGTTCTCCAGAGCTCAGACACTCGCTGAGGAGTAGGGAAACCTAGGACAAAGGCTGCATTCATCTGCGAGGTATCGATCCATGTTCAGTGCTGAGACTATCCATAGCACTTAGAGTCTATACAAAGCAGCATTAGACTACAATTCACATTTGAGAAACACAAATTTAAGATCCCATGCCACAGCTTCCCGATTCAACAGACAGCTAACGCAATGACAGCTCCTCATTTCAGCTTTTCCCTTGCATATGGGTAATACCATGTCTTCTTCCAATCAGGACATGTGTACAAAAGCTCCTAAATACAGAAAAGTTCTTACAGGTTCCATTAGTTTACAGTTACTTTAGTACATGTAAATACAGAGGACAACTTCAGATTACTAACAAGGAACACTCAGGATGTTGCTACCTACAACCAACAGCAGCACGCACAGTGCAGGCGTGGAGAACAGGCCCTCTGCCCTCCTCCGCTCTGCAGGTGTCATTGGGTTTCAACCTAGCCCTCAGTTTCTGGCTAGGAAGCCTGTAATTCCAGTTGGATAGGCTTTCCTGCTCCACCTTTCACAACTAGTTGAAAGACAATGTGGTGTTTTCAGTTCTTTAACTAACTAGTGTTTTATTAAAACTTATTGATGGGATCTAAAGGACCACTGTGGGTACGACAACCGAAAGATAAAATTATAACTACTTTTAAGAGTATTTTTGCAAGTACATACACCATACAATGCACAATGGACAAAGACATGTTGGTGGTACCATAGTGCCCAGGTCCAAGAGAGACGCTGCCGCCAACACAGGAGTTACAATGCTTATCAATCAAGCATCGTTATTTGTTCCTAAACTTTGGGGTTTCTTCCTATATCAAATTGAGCCAAAAATGAACATTTTCAGCATAAAAACTGTTAAATATAATTCATTTTGTAAAGTATCACTGAATTTAGCCTTCAAGAATTCAAAGTAATGCAAAACTTCCAATATTTTCGATTACAGAAATATGGACTGAAATTCCAAAACTGGGGATGTTTTGTCTGGAGCAGCTGATAGATAGCATTTGTCAAACCCAAGACTGAACACTGCTGTCGCTGGGGGAAGGCAGCTCACCACCTTCTCCTCTGCTTCTTAGAACAGGAACAGGCCAGAAGATGCAGCTTGGCTTCACAGTAAAGGCCAGCCTATAATCTGACAGACGAAAATCAACAGCACCTGAAGCCAAAGACACTCTCAAGAGGCTGTCCACCTGTGCGCACCTTCCCTGTGAGGTAGCACATGCTGCTGCCCTAGGACAGCCCCAGGACAAAGCACTGTTGACAGGTGACAGATTAATAGGGAAATACTTAAGTCTACAGTACTCTGGAATGCAGTATAAAATGCAAGTTAGGGAGAAAAAAATAAAAACCCACCTGACACTACTGTCCTCCATAAGCCAGCCAATGAAGTCACAAGAGGTACAGGGACCCCTACGAAACACAGAAACAACTGAGTACTTTCCAAAGAGTCTAATTTTTCTTTCGAGTGTTTGGGGGAATTCTTTTAAGTCTAAATTTAATGTTAGAAACACAAAGTTAAAATAAACATTTGGGGGTCAGGGAGGGAAAAGTAGTTGGCCCATACTGAACCACTCCAGAGAAGGTGCCTGACGAACTTAAGAGATGCCATTTGCCCTGTCTTGTATGGATGAGATTTACATTCACATTGAATTTCAAGTTTCTATAGAAAGTGTCAACAAACTCTGAAACTAGAAAAGGGGACCACACTTCAGTTTACAAAGAAATTACGTTTTTAGTTTCCTTTAGCTTCAAATTATGACTCAAAGATGAGCTCAATAAATGTACTGCTTCCCAGAATCTAAACTACAAAAAAATTAATAGCCAAGTAAAAACTGGAGAAAAGTCTTATTAGGCACTGAGAGGCTAAATAAATAAATCCCAATGTGAACTAAACCATTAAATCTTCCTTCCAGTTCCTGCTATCTCACTACACTGTTCCCAGCCTAACATCAACAGGCTGGATCATTTAGTGACAGAAAAACTTGTACAAAGAAAAATGCAAAACTACTCGCTCTTACGCAAAACAGCACTCCCACTAACTACGGCGGCATATTTACACTGTCCTATTTACACTCCAAGCAGAACGAGTGCATGAGGTTTGTGCTCACGGTGATCTCAAGCAGATCATGTCAACAGCAAGACATGGCCACCACATCTCATTTCCAGAAATGGTGGTAGCACAGGGGAGAGGAAGGGCATCAAATATCACTGGTCAGGTTCAAGATCATACAGTGTGCCAGGGAGACAGGATTGGGGGGAGGGCAGAAATGCAGACTTTTGCTTGTTAAAGCATCCAGGCCACTACGGTCTACTGATGACACTGAACATCCATGAATGCCACTTCTAACATCCACTTTCACATTTACAAAACGAGCTTACTACCAGTTGAGTAATTAGGTAAGGCATTCAAGTTCCTTAGCTGAACAAAAGAAGGCAACTGATATCTAGCAAGCCACAGGACACATTTTACAGGGATGCTCTTCAGAACAGTCCCAATATACCCTCTTTAGAATCCCTTACATGGTCAATACAAAGAAAGACATTTTGAATCCTATTGATAGTTTACACCATGATCCCCAAAAGCTGTATGAGAAGCAGGTGCATCAGAGCACCCAAATCTGGCCAAGGAATGGGGGCAAGAGTTTCATGTGCTAGTCTCTTTCCACAATCTCTTACGTGCTAGCGAGTGAACAAGGAAGCCCCGTCCGTTGCCATGGCACTCACTGCCACAGGAGTCTGTCACACTTCGGCTGGCTGCTTTGCAGTCCACCAGCCGCAGCCGCAGCCGCAGCCGCAGCCGCAGCCGCAGCCGCAGCCGCAGCAGCACAGTGAGCCTCCATTGAAAGCACTCAAGAACAGGGAACAGACTAGCCAACACTGTCTTCTCCAGGGTCTCCACATGACACATACTCTTGGATTTTAAGGAGGAAAGCACAGAATCAGGAGGCTCACATATTTATCATCCTATGGCAATGTTCCATACATGAATGAGAATTCCACTAAGCCAGGTTTTTGTTTTTGTTTTTTTGCAGGTTTTCTTTAACATTGTAAAGAGCTTGTCATTATTTGTTTCCATTCAAGGAAGTCAGCAGAATTGTAATGATCTTACAGTAATGTGGCTCATAAAAACAAACATGAACATTACAGCACTGGGGAGGTAGAAACCGAATCCAGGTCTAACACTGTTAGAGACATGTTTTTAAGAGACTATGTATGTGGCTAGAATTTACCATCTCAAATGGCCTGTTTCTACTTTACTAGGTTTAAACATCTTGAGACAATCCAAGTATTGTAAAGCACTTGGCTAAGAACATAAGTCATGTGGAACACCACCAGACAATCTTAGAACGGATCTGTAGTGCATACTTCAAATATGCAGATCCATGGAGCCAACTTTGTACATAAGCACTTATGTGACCAAAGTGCAAAGCCTGTCTGACTAGTCTAAGTAAAGTTACCCCTGACTGCTCAAGCCCACAGAGCAGTCTTCAAAGATTAAAGCCTGTCTACCTCAAAGACCTAACTTCCTTTCATGAAATAGTTGCCTCCCTCCTACACCTACACAAAATAAAAACTAGACAAAACCAAGATAAATCAAAACAAACCCTCCTACCACAACCACTGTCTAATTGCCATCTCCTTACTTGTGAGACTGTAAGTACCCAAGCTCCATGGCCTAGCTAAATGCTTCTTACTGATCCTGTAACTGCTTCAACAACACTACTCTGGAATTACATGGATAATTTATCATTTGCTGACTCTACAGACACAAAACCAACTTAAGGAATGAATTTGAATAGAAAGCATCTAAATGACATTCCTTGCTTCCAAGTATGATGAACTCTGTATGTTTGTTTCAAATACTAACAATACCAGCTATTATTTAATGAACAAAAACAGAGTATCTCAAGTAAAACAAAACTTTTGGTTAGAAACAATTTGATAGGTAAATTCTAAAAATTGGGACTATTACCTTAAATGACCATATCTAGTATTTGAAAACATGACTTAATAACAGATTTTAACATTAAATTGTTATATTCCAGGCTTATAGAGTAAATATATTTTATATTGTCAGGCTATGTAAAGAGACAATTTAATTCTAAGTTGTACTCCCCAAAAAGAAATGATTTCCAATTTCGAATTCAAGAAAGTATACCCCAGGGGACAGTAAACTGCCCTGCTCCCTCCCTCCTCGACGGGCCCTTCTCTAGAATACCCTAAGTTACTACTGAGGCAGTAACTGCCAAGACTGAGAGTAAATGATTCATTTCACAAAGGTTACACTGAACAACAAGAATGTTTTTCTGAAATTAAATCTATCAACAAAACCTTTTAAAGATTTCCACAATATTCTCATTGCAATACACTGAACCAACAAATAAAAGATCCAAGTAGTCAGTCATGTCAAAACTGTAATAAATAAGTCACATGTAACATGGCTGTACTGCCACAGGCTAAAGCCCGACTCTCTGTTGATGGTCAAATCTTTAGCCCGCCACATACTGACAGCAGTAAGCATAGTCTTAACATCATTCTATTTAAAAATAGGTTGGTTGTTTAGAGGCATAATTTTTAAAGCAAGATAACCAAATTAAATGAGTTTTAACAAATATTGGCTTTTGGAATTTCTCAGAAACATCCACAAGCATCGCTCAGCTCCTGGAGAACATCGAGGCCTCTTCTTTACTCTGGCATTTTTAGTGCTGTGACCTCGGGCTTCATTTTAAAGTACTGGTTAAAGCGGACAATCGCATACCTAGTGGGGAAAGAACAAGACAGAGTCAGAGCTGACCTCAGTCCTGCAGCTGCTTCCTCTCACCCTGAGCTGACTGCCAAAGTTTACGAAGGGCATGCTTCATCTGCTGCCCCCCTGGCCACTCCCCATGCTGAGCAGGCATGTGAGTGGACACAGCCTCACAACAACACTGCAGTGAGGGACACTAGTGCAACCTCATGGAGACAGCACCTCAGTTAACGGCATCTTACCCAAGGAAGTCGAACTCGATCGTGGAGTACTTAGCTTGTATCAAAGCCCAGAGTCCCCAAAAGAAATGAGAAGCCTTAAAGAGAAGAAAAATCAACAATTATGGAAACGTATTTTTGTACACGATACAAAATTGTTAATTCTATACATACATGGTACTTCTGTTTTTCTCTACTTTCTTGGTAAAGACAACATCTGGATCTACTGAGCTACACTCTGTAGCCCCAAAAGTATCTTTTTTTTTTTTCTGTTAATTTTTATACAACATGCCCATACTAAAGCATATGAGTAATTACAGGGTCAGCACTGATGACTGTCTCTACTGACAAGTAACAAAGTCAAACTGACTTGGAAACTGAAGTCTAGTAGTTTCTATATCCTGTGTCCAGAACAGAATTCAGCATTCCACATAACACACAGACACAAGAACTGGCTCACACCCTCCATCTATTTTAATGCTCCATTATACACACTAATTACAACAGTGATAAACAAGTGTATCAGTGAAAACTGCATCCTAGAACTTAAAATTAATGTGATTTATTTTACATGTTTCTATGCGCACCATGTGCATGCCAGTGCACAGAGTCCAGAAGAGTGTTTGCTATCACCCGGGAACAGGAGTTGTAGACTGCTGTGTGCCACCATGTACCATGCTGGACCCAATCCAGGCCCCTCTCCGAAAGCTCCTAACCAATGAACCATTTCTCAAGACCCTATTTTCTTTTTGAATTACATTTATTTGTTTATTTATTCATTCATTTACCTATTCATTTAGAGAGAGAGAGAAAAAAAAAGAGACAGAGAGAGACAGAGAGAAAGAGAGAGAGAGAGAGAACGTGTATTTCTGCCTGTAAGCATACGTAGAAGAAAGAGAACTTGTCTTCTCCTTTCACCATACAAACTTGTAGTACTTTGCTCTGGCCATTAGGCCATTTCACCGGTACACAATTAATTTTCACTTAGACATGTTATTTTAAAATTCAGCTAACACAGGCAGCAAGATAGTTCAAACAAGGAAAAGAGTTCTGAGTTTTGACTCCAGGAACTGGAAGGAAGAACCTACCCTCAAAAGCTGTGCTGATCTCTGATACGCATATGCATGTTATGTATACACAACATACTAATGATAAATCAAAGTTTTAAAGTACTTTTTAAAAAAATTCTGGTAGCATGGGGACTGCTCTTCCAGAGGACTCAGATTCCCAGTACCTACACTGCACCACACGGCAACTTAGAGCCATCTGTACCTCCAGTCCCTGGGGATCTGATGACTACCACCTGCCTCTGTGGGCACCAGGCGTACAAGTGGAATGCAAACATACATTCAGGCAAAACATTCATATCCATGATTGTTTTAATGCTGGTAACAAAATTAGAACCCCACTTCCCCAGAGACACTCTACTTGTACTAGAGATGCTCTAAAAAACACATGTTAAAAACATGGGTTGTTGTTTTGTTGTTGTTGTGTTTGTTTGTTTGTTTGTTTTTCTGGTATATCCTTTAAGGCAAAAGCAACAAAAGTGCCAGTGAGACTGCTCAGAGGGTAAATAAAGTGGCTTCCACCAATCAAGTCTGACAATCTTCCAACCTACAGAACACACTTGGCAGAAGAGAAATAATTCTAGTAGGTCATTCTCTGACTCCACACCCACACAAAGTAAATAAATGCATGTAACAACTGTTTTAGTGTATGGTGTTAGCAAGGCATGGTGTAATGTCAATGGAGATCTCTCCTCACATTTCAGTGCCTGTCAAGATCAACAGCCATAGAGAAATGCAAACAAACACAATAGAGATTCTCACCAGTGTCAGAATGCAATTATCAAAAAACAAATGTCAGTAAATGCTGAGAGCATGCAGATAGATTAAATCCCTTCTGCATTGCTAACTGGACTGCAAATTACCCAGCCAGTATGGAAACCAACATCCTTCCCAGCCCCTCCCAGGAGTGGAATTACCATGACAACAAGAGGCTAGGGCTATCCACCACAGGAGACTTCTTGGAAAGTTATAAACAGATCCACTATATGACCCAGCTACACATACTACTTCAGTATTTGCCATAATTCGTCATAGTCTATACAAGGACGTTTACTGCTTATTGCTGCACTACTCACAGCAGCCAAATCATGAACCAACCCAGCTGTCCAACAAGAGGAATGGACAAATAAAGTCTCAATGTAATTTCTACAGTCGGCTATAGGAGGACTGATTCAGTAAAGATCATGTTAACTGCATTAAACCAATCTCACAAAGACAAATACTGTGGTTTTCTCCTTTGTTGAGTCCCAGATTCTAGGTATATCTGTTACAGAACAAAGGGACGGATGGGAGGATGGTGGAGAAAAGGGGCAGGCCATGATGACCGTGGGGTGACATGCTCCAGGGACACTGTCTACACACGTGGATGGCCTTATGGAACCCTACACAATAATAACATTTTCTTAATTGGGGCTGGGAAAATAGTTTGGTGTTAAGAAAATTTGTTATGGCTGGGTAGATCTCTGTGAGTTCAAGGCCAGCCTGGTTTATATAGCAAGTCCTAGAACAGCCAGAGCTACAGAGCTACGGAGAAACTCTGCCTAGAAAAGCAACAAAAAACAAATTTAAAAAAAAAAAAAAAAAACAACCTATTTGTTGTTCTTGAAAGGCCAAGGTCGGTCCTACGTTTTTATCTACACAGTCCCAGGTGTTCTGATGCCCTCTTCTGGTGGGCATGTACACGTGAAAAGAATGGGGGAGGTACTCCTCCATTCAGACACCTCAGTGCTCCACAGAGGAAATCAGAACTGCGATAAGCTGAGCAAACTAATTAAACAGCAGCTAGAAGAGTCTTAGAGGGAAGTAAAGCATGCACCTGCACATGCCTGTGCACACCTGTATAAAATCCTACCACATTCTTTGTATTCTGCAGTCAGAAAGCAAAAAGACATTTCCAGAAATGAAATGGAAGTCACATAAGAAGTTTTGTGATAAGAGAAATTCAACAACTAACTAGTTTTATTTATGAACAACTAGAAGTTAGTATCAGACCTCAAGATATAGGAACATATCCTATACTAGAAAACCGCACATCAACTTATAGAAATGCTAACGGAGTGATATTAATACAACAGTTCTTCAGCCAGCGAGATGGCTCAGTGAATAAAGGTTTTGCCATGAAGCCTAAGGACAGGCTCAATGCCTGATCCTCACGTGGTGGTGAGAACACTTACACCTGCAAGCTGTTCTGTGAATTCCACACATGCACCATGTTGTAGGAGGAGCTAAGGTGGGAGGAGTAAGGAGAAGAGGAGGAGTAAGGAGAGGAAGAGGAAAAGGAAGAGGAGGAGCTGGGGAGAGCAGAGATGTAGGATCGATGGAGAACCATGCTGGTATGGAGAACAGTCTCGGGTAACAACTTATATTTGGGTTAGCTAATTGGGAAACACCTCTCCTTGTATGGGTATATTGTTATTGAGCATTACTAAATATATAAAGCCTTTGATTAATATTTAAGCATTAGAGTCTCATTTTCTTACTGGCCCGCATGGATGGTGGGATGGTCTGGGCAATGCCCAGCCTTGCAGAGACAGCATGGAAGATTGCCATAGCCATCTCCCACGCTGGCGTCTTGTGAGTGGCAGGGCTGGTGTTTCTGGCTGGTCATTTCTAGCTGCAGTGTGCACATGGCCTCTGGCCACAGAACATGGCCGCTGAGCATACAGATAGTAGGCTTTACCGGCAGCCTCTTTTTAAATAGTTACTTCAACGCCATGTGGTGTATGTGTGCACACACACACAGAACATAAATGATATGGGGTGTGCACATGGAAACGCTATCACTTTCCATCTTACACAGTAAGGCAGGGTCTCTCTAGCTGGTCAGACTGCTCTGGGCCTCTCCGCACTGCTTAGAGGAGGACTGCCATACCTACCCAGCTCTTTACACTGGGGCTATGAATCCAAACTCTGGGCCTAATGTTTACACAGCTAGCACTTTACATGCTGAGCCATTTCTTGAGACAGGAGCTAATCAACTGAGTTGTCTGGCTGGTCAGAGGCCACAAAGATTCATCTGTCCACCTATCTCCCTAGAACTGGAACTACAGGTGTGTGTCATGTCCACTTTTACATGGATGCTAGGGATCTAAACACAGGTCGTCATGCTTGTTGAGCATGCTGTTCTTGTAAAACTGACATTTCTGACTGTCTGCTACAGCCAGCATGGTCAACTACACCTTTAACCCCTCTTCAGAGTCCCGGACAAGGCTAGATGACACATGGGTCCACGTAAATACATTTAAGGTACACTTGTTTTTAATGTGAGCTTGGTTTAGTGTTTTTGAAATAAGGTCTCATGTAGTCCAGGCTGGTCTTCCTTGCTGTGCGGCCAGGCTGGTACTAAGCTCTAGACCCTGTGGCAGCTGCTTCCCAAGCGCTGGTGCTGTAGGCATAGTGCTGTAGGCATGCACCACCATGATGCTTTTCCCACTAAATCACATGTATGGTTATTCCTAATTACACTTCGCTAAACATTTTAAAGATGGGTATTAAGTTTTACATTTAAAAAAAAAAAAAAAAAAAAAAAAAAAAAAAAAAAAAAACTGCATCCCGTCATTCTAACTTTTAAGCATTCTGAAGAACTTTACTTCTAATATTCCTAACTAGAGTAGCATAGTACTTAGCATCTGATTAGTGAACTGTGTTCAGATACAATCCTAGGATTTAAAGCATGCAAGCACTGCACAAAATCTGTGAAGTCCACTTCTCCTTCTGTGAGTGCTGTGCCCAGCAGCAGTCACCTACACAGCCACTCACTTGCACTACGCTGCCAGGGTCTCTAGAGAATCAGTGCCTGCACCTAAAAGCATCCAGAGTCTAGCTGTGGGCCATTACTGCAGTGTACTTGAAAAGACAAGACGGCCAATGCTCCCAAATCCAATTTCATAAAATCATATTTAAAATTTATAAAGTAGCTGAAGGAACTGACCTAATATCCAGTAATGTCTTAACTCATCAGCTGCAAGCTGTGCTAACGAACTACAGTATTCTTGGAAGAGAACTAAATATTTTCAAACTAAACCCAGGTAAAGATATATAAGTGGGTAAAACAACAACAAATTCTGTCCTTAAAGCAAAGTAATTAATGAAGCAAACTGTAAGCAACCAAATTTTTCATTATTTTAAACAAAATTCACAAAACTAAAAATTGGTTTATCTGATGAACATTTAGTTAGCTACACTCAGAATGTCATTCATTGATTCTAGTTAAACTTACCAGTGCAAACTGATTGACTTGAATGAAGAGTGTCTCTACTTCCTTTTCAGTGACATCACTGCCAAAGCCCTTATACTCCTTGTAGGCTTCAAGGTAAGAGCGCAGCCACTGGCCCTGGAGGTCTCTATCTGGATAGAGACTATAGTCTACCTCGCTGACACCTGAGGAGAAACAGACGACTGAGAAATACCCTTCACCACGCCTATGTACTGCAAACGAGTTGCTACCTGAAAAGTAATGCGGCCTCTCACTTCAGCTGGCAACCTTCTAGTACACAATGGACCGGCCTTCTGATTCCTAGCTTAACTCTAAGTAAGGCACAGAGAGCTGCTGCTCATCTTAGGAAGCTGATGATGTCACTGCTTACCCTGAGCAGTCTCCAGCACAAGCCCCAGTCTACATCAGAGTCAGCACCCCTGAGTATTTTTAAGCAGCAAAGGGAGAGCAGAGCCTCAAGCCCCACTTCCTAACAGCTTTTGATAATACTCAGGGTAAGCTTTTTCTTCCGACATATTATTTGGCAATCACTGTGTGACTCTTTCACACAGTGTACCCCATCACTCTCAATTCTCAGTCCTCCTAGGCCCATCCGAACCCTTGTGCCCTCCTCACCCCACAGACAAAAACAAACACCAAGTCCAATTTGTTTTGCCCATCTACTCTAACTCTGCTCCTTTCGGCTTCTATCTTTTCCAAAGGAAGAAAGGGGTGAAGAAGAAGAGACGATAGAAGAAAGGTGGGTCATGGCCACAGCCTGATGACCAACCCTAAATGTTTCTGCTACTCCTGCCTGGCACTTGGGGTTCTCATAAATACTTTAAACCTGGCTCTCATGTTATAGCTTTTGCTTCTCCTTCCAGAGATTTTCTCCTACACAGATTGATTTCATCTTAATGCTCCCTTCCTCCCTTCTATTCCAACATTCAGGAGTTTGTTCAGCTTTTCCCACAGAAGGTCTAAGACTATGTGGCATGTCATGGAAGGGTGAATTCTTACTCTACCCACACTCACTCCTGCCTATGGTAGACCATAGGAGAACACGCACAGCACACACATGGGGCTGGTGTGTGTGTGTGTGTGTGTGTGTGTGTGTGTGTGTGTGTGTGTGTAGCAGCAGCAGTATAGTAAATTTGGTAGAACTAAGTAAATAGAAACAAAACTTTCACCAATTTCATTTATTAGCCTAGAACCAAGTTATAGAAAAATAAAAAGATAGGAATCTGCTATAAGTCTAAGTCCAGTGATGTAATATCCTCACTAGGAATAAAACACCCAAAGTATTTTTTATTTTTACTTTTATGAAAATGCTAAACACCATGTTAATTATATATTCCACTTACATAAAAAATTGTAGTTTTAAAAGTAATTTTAAAATAAAATTCAAGAGGAAAAAAAATGTTCAACCTTTTAATAGCAATCAAACTTAAACTGATGTTAACTCATAGGCAGCAAGGAGTCTATAGGATAAGCGTTCCTTCACCCTTCATGACATGCATGCTGTTCTATGAAGGAGGAAGCCGCAATGGTCTTTGAACTTTTGTGAGGAAAAGCTGAATGCACATGTGACTGTTATGGCAGGTGGATGTGCAAATGAACAGAGGGAGGGATACAGCATTACGACGAGATCCGTAGCAATCAAAACAAAACCATAAAAAACGTGAGTGTTTTACTAAAAAGCATTTCAAGTACCATGTTGTTTTGTGGTGCTGCAGATGGAAGCCAAGATACTATACATGAGATGTATATGTGGAGCAAAGGTTCACACATGATCAAAACCCAGGTCACATGCTGTGATTCTCTCCCTCTATGCAGTAGTTTCTGATGGCAATAAGGGAAAAGGTCTCTTCTCCAGGAAGGTCAAGTGGTGGGCAGCACATGCTGTTCCTGCACAGGGACTCATCCTTGGAACAACTCTACAAGATCACTGATGGTAGACAACCCCAACAGTGAAGCATGGCTCTTACCTGCAAATTCATTGAAATGATTTCCAATATCATATGCCAGGTAGTTGTATCCAGAATACTCATAATCAATGAACTGTACGTCACCTATGTGAGACACAGAAACAAAGCAAATAAGAAATCATATACATGATCAGAAAACCCCTATGCTATTTGCAGCTCAATCTCTCTTATAGTTTGTCTCAATGGGTGTGCTTGGTTACATGCACTTCTGAGACAACACAGGGTGAGGCTGTGAATTTTATGGCAATGAGCTTTACAAAATCCAAATTATGTCCCTTGATCAACAGCATTTCAAAAACATTATTATCTACTTTTGTTAAAATGAAAATATAGTCATTTCCAAGTTCTAACAGAAGAAAGATATGTTTTTTACCACATTGGGGCATCAGTAACTTAAAAGTTCATGTTTAATTAAAAATAACTGTGGAAATTATTAATGGCCTATTGTAACAAAACATCACCTATGACAAACTGTATATCTAACATATGAAACAAACTCTGAAAACCTGAATTCTGTGGTTCTGACAGTATACATGGTGACCAATTTGATGTTATCACCAGTGTAAAGTAAGCTGCCATCAAATTCTTAAGTTTATATGGTATAACCTCCCAGCTGAGTTTTCCATGTCTTAAGGATATTACATGAGTTAAATTAAAACTTCATTCAAATGTATGTGTGTGTATCTGTGTGTGTGTGTGTGTGTGTGTGTGTGTGTGTGTGTGTCTGTGTGTCTGTGTGTCTGTGTGAGTGTAGACAATCCTGTCCACCTTTTACTTTAATTTTCAAGTGCTCATTACAGTGGGATTATATGTAAATACAGAAGTTGAATATATTCTATGATAAAACGTAAAAGTGATAATAATTTCAAAGAACTACTGTACATCACTGTCCACATCAAACATGTGTGTGTTCCACAGAGCCACAGCTACAGTGGACACAAAAGCAGCCGTGGCTATGAGAGGCCTTTCCAGGATGCTGAGGTTGAGAAACTGTTTGACAACAATGTGGTCATCTGTCTTGTAAGAAGTGTGCTGCAGTAACAAAGCAGACACGGGGGGGGGGGGGGGGGGGGGGGGCATTTCTCAAAGAGAGCAGAGTCTTAATTTTAATGTCTTAATAGAGATTTGAATACTTAATCTAGAAGTAGAGTGAGCACAGTTACAGTTAATCCACCAAGAAAAACAAAACCTTCTGACCAAGAGCTGTCATGGTAACTGTACGGCTCTTCAGCAAGCAGTTTTAAGAATAGCCAGGGCTGGGGAGCAGCCTGGTGGCAGGTGCTTGCCCATCAGGCTCTAGCCTGGGGTCGATCCTAAGCACTACACTGGGAAAAGTGGCAATGATCAAAGTATATTCCAGTGTGCAAAACTGGATACATCTTGTTACAATAAATGTTCCTGAGAATAAATCAGTGCAATCCAGCTACAAGTGTGGCCTGCTGCGAGCCCAAGGCTACTTGACAAGCACCGCTCCCATCATTCAAGGGTTTCCCAGAGCAACAGAAGGGCACCCGGACACGGTTGGCAGTGAGAAGCTGCAGACAAAGTATCATGGCAAGTTCTTGACTGAGACAAAGCACTCGACAGCTTTCAAAATCAGGAGTCTAAAATATAAAGTTACAAAAATGAATATTGAATCAGCTAATATACTGTGATGTAATTTATCAAAATATGTCTAAGAGAAGAGAGCATACTGAATACAAGGCAAAGATGAACTGAAATAAACCAAAACAAAACGTTCAGCTCCTTTCTTACAATGGTAGACTACTAACTTTCCCTTTAACTTTTCTTTTCTAACTTCTTTACAATGAGCGTTTCTCAAGAAAAAATGTTATTCTTAAAAAAGACTACTATGGATATTCTATAGGAAACTGTCAACAAGTAAAACTAAATAGAATGATCCAGAACATTCAAAGAACAGAATACAACATTTACCGTGGTCCGTAATGAACCGAGCTCACGCCTGACAGGTGACTCTTGTCTGCAGCCGTTGATGACTCTGGCTCTTAAAGCCCAACTCTGTAGAGCTCATTTAACAGTTAAGTGCCAATAAAATACACAGCCCAACCCTGAAGCTTACTTTTGCCACATAAATAAAAGCTTCAGTTTTCAAAATTATATTTAGAATTTGGCAAATACAGTTAAAATGGCAGGTAAAAACAGACCCGCTTATACACATAATTTAATTAAAATATAAATCATTTTAAGGAAAGTTAAAATCTGTTTCATCATGAAAAGTTTTAGCAGTGACTTTTGTAGTAGCGTTAACTCATTAACACTGGCCTTTATGTTTAAATGCTATGTTGAGTTTATAATGAAATCTAAAGATAAGAAAATGAAGCTAACAAAATACAGATGGGGCTGTTACCAGGCTCCGTGCATGTGAACAAGTGAGGCGACAAAGCTCCAGTCAGTGCGTTTAAGAAGCACGGGCGCCGCCACATGGCAGCAGCAATGGCATACCTAATCTGTAGCAGATGAAGAGAATTTGGCAAACTCACATTGTACAAGACACAAAGCTTTAAAGGAAAGAAACTGTTCAAAATCTGCATTAACTAGTCTTTTTCAAGTTATTACAAAGTGGAACTCAACCTTAAATTTAAGATTCTGCAACAATGTAAAATTAAAGAGGCCTTATTATCTTTAGGGTGCCAGAAAAATCAAATTACAGCACTGGAAAATATTCTCCTAACAACAGAAACACGTTATTTGTTTTTCCAGTGAGTTTAATTTTTTGTTTCGAGTATTTCCCAATATTAATGATGCGCATTACTATTAATAAATAATTCCTTAAGACAAGAATTTCTTCTTGAGGTCTCAAAGGTAAACAGATAATGAAAATACACCCTAGAATCTTATGTGCACACTCACTTCCCAAGGAGGGGCTTCTAGATCATCCAGATTCTCAGGGCATCCTTAACCTTTAAAAAAAATGATTAGCTTAAGGGCTAGCATTGATTTTTATTACCTTTAAATAATTGCACCAGTGACACACAACACAAAGCAAATAATGGATGAATTTGAATTCTCGAAAATATTTTTGATTTTTACTATTTTTGAAGCCCTTCACCACTGTAGGAAAATTCTAGTTAAATTGTTCAAATCTCAATACAAGAAAACTAGTCTTCCATTTATTAAAACACTTTAAAGCCAAAAGCAAATTAAATAAGGCTATATAATTATAACAAGACACGTCATGACTTTATCTTATTAAAAATGGAAAGTAAAGTCACCTATATGAGAGCCTGACCCTTTCCCACCCCTCAACCTAATCAGCCATTAGATATGGAGAAACAGCGATGAGGAAAACTCACAAGATTTCTGAAAACAAAACAAAACAAAAGAAAATGCTGTCTGTCTTACAGAGTGTGCAGGAGGATATGAGCGAGAAATACCCAGTCAGTCATGCTTTGTATCACCTCCAGCACAGGACAAATCACTCTCAATGTAAGAGCCAGGAACTAGCCATGGCTATGTGACATATGAGCCTGGGGGGAGGAACAGAAGAGTCCTCCTGGCACATGAAAAGTAGTCAAATACTAGGAGAGAATGGAGGATCTACTACACAGAATACAGGCACAGTAACATGTGAGGAAGGGTTGCAAAAGAGCATTTTTTTAAAAAGGAAAAACATGGTATTTCTAACATTCTCATCCAAGTATGGCTGGAATACAGGGGGTCTAATGCATGGGTTTGAAAAGGCTCATGCAAACAACTCTAATGAAATCCAGTGGGCCACACACAGGAACACATAGAAAGGGGAGGGAGGGATGCTGGGAAGAAAGGGTTCAGCAGGAATGGGGAAAGAATGAGAGAATAATGAGCGGGAAAGACAAACATACATCAGAAACTGTAGACAGTAAAACACTGAAAACAAACATCTAAAATATCTCAGTCAGTGCTCCGTAATAACTAAGGAATGGAGGGGGCTGTTGGTTGGGTCTTGCTCTGCGGCCCTGGCTGCCTTGTCACTAGGCCCTGTCACTCACTATGTTGACAACACAGGTCTCTAACTCACAATCGTCATGCCTCAGTCTCCTACGAGCTAGGATTACAGACATGCACCATTGTGTCTGTCTTCGGGATGCTTTGCTCTCATACACAGTAATCTAGAATGAATCAATTCAGGATTGGTATTACTCTTCACGAGAACATAAGGCTCTCTCCAGGATGGCAGAAATGTTCTATACTTAAGGGCATTCAGGTTTTAGGGGAGCAGGTTATAGGGGCAGGCTCCCACTATGCTGCCTAAGTTACCTTGAACTTCTCCGGCCACAGAAAATATTCTACACTTTAGCTTCCCAATGGCTGCAACTCGACATCACCACTCCCAGCTTGCTATGCTAAGACTGGCACAGTACACTTCAGTGAACACTGAGCTCTGAACACACTATGCTGCCAAAGAGCTTGGGCATGGAAGCCACTCAGGTCTGCAACTCAATGAAGAGAAAGTAAGAAAGACAGACTAAGGCGAACTGATGAATGAGCAGGTGAGGTGAGTGATAAAGCACAAACTTGTCAGTCCTAGACTATATAGGTACCAGGTTCATGGTTATAAAGAGTTAGGTCTGTATTTGTGTTTGTAGATATTTACACTCAATATTCATATGGCTTTTATTTTAAAGGTATGGTGGTACTCCAAGCAGATAAGCAAAAGGTATATATGTGTATGAATACATTGGTTTTTATAAGCAAACTGTTTATATGATATATTTCTACTTGTTTCATCTATATTTACATTTGTCTGTATATGAGATTATCTTTTTCAAAGACAAGATTTTGTTTGTTATTTCTTTAATAGAACTAGAGGAGGGGGAGCCTAAAACCTCTTCAAGGATGATCTTGAATTTCCTATCCTCTTTGCTTCTACCTTTCAAATAGTGGGATCACAGTCCTGGCACACCATTTACCCAGTGCTGAGGATGGCACGGAGGCTTTGCATTTACTAGGCCAGCAGTGTACCAACTGAGCCACGTCTGCAGTACCACAAGACAGCTTTACTGAGGCCATCTCAGTCAAGCGTGAAGGGACTAAGAAATCTCTATAAACCTAACAAGTCTGATTTATATTAAATTTTAAAATAAAAATCAATGAAAAATATCCTCTATGTCATTAAAACAATAAGCTTTGCATTAGTAAGAGTAGAATGGATGTCGTTTAGAGCCAATCATAGGACTCAGAGTAGTGCTGACTTTCCTACCTACAGTGAACAAAACTAAAACCATCCCAATAAAAGGACTTCATCTACTTCTACTCCTTTGTTTTGCCTAAATGCCCACCAGTCAGCTTCTTGTATTTTTCTGAACAGAAAATAGACAATGATTAACATCCCTTACATCTAAAGCTATAGTAAGACTTGTATGTAGGCGCTTATGAAGAAATTGGGGTGGAGGTAAGAAACAAATTAAAGTCATTGTCAAAGCAAAGAACCTTCTAACAAAAGTAAAGACAAATGCACAATCTCTAAAGTTTCATCGATGGCTTCTGACATGTCAACAACTGAAGAATTAGTTACAATCAGAATACTACACCAGAAGTCACACCGGGTTCCCCACATTAAGCTTTGTGAGATTAACAAATGACTGGCAAACAACTGCATAATGTTGTCTTACTCCGAAGGAAGAATGACTACTTCCTGTTTTATTTATTACAAATTCTATGTCACAATTGTGCACTGACCACACTATGAGGACAGGTGTCCCTTCATCATAGCAGGGAAAGGGCCATCGGCTAACAAACACCTGCATCCTTTATGCTAATGATTTTGTTCTTGTTTTGGGGTTTTTTTTTTTTTTTTTTTTGCTTCTGTTTTGTTTTGTTTTGTTTGTTTGTTCCTCCAAGTAGCTCTGGCTGTCCTGGAACTCACTGCCTCTGCCTCCCAAGTACTGTAATTAAAGGCATGCATCACCACTCCCCAGATATGCCAGCTTTTCAAATCCTGATAGCTTTTTATAAAATGTATACTATAAACACCATAATAATGGCTGGCAAACTATATATGTATACTAATGCCAAAGCTAGTTCATCACATTATTTTAAAATATATGTAGTAACTGCAAGATGACACTGCACAAATTTACACTTCTGAGAAATTAAAAGAAAAAAGAGAGCTTGATGATATGGGGCCAGCCCACTCACTACATCCATTATTTTTATCTACTTGTATCCCCTAAGATGAGCAGAAAATAGGGAGGTACTGTACTTGAGTCACATGGATGACTTTAGGACTAAAGATCAAATGAGTGTGTGAATAAAATGCAAAATGTAATCCATTATTCTAAATGCAAATTACCCTCCCTTCTAAAAGCTCAGCTTGCATTTGCTACAGTAAAGAAAACGGCCAGCTAAAACAGGTGTGGTCCATCTGCCATTGCTGCTGCTGCTGCTGCTGTTGTTGTGGTTAAGAGCCTAGCCTTTAATAGCTGGGTCATCATCTCTGTAGTCCCCTTTTGTAGTTTCCTCTCCCCCCTCAAGATGGGGTCTCAGCTCTAGCTGTCCTGGAACTCAGTGGAGCAAATCTGCCTGCTCTGCCTCCTACATGCTGGGATACAAGATGTACCTACACACACCTGGCTCCCATATTGCCTTTTCTAAGATCATCTCTGGAGTGTCAAAGGAATGCTCCCATACCAACATGCATTAAGCTTACCAATTTGTTGGACTAAAATGTGGTTATTTTCTACTTGTAACTATAGATTCAAATAGATCACATGCTTTCATTACCTCAAAGCCACTAGCTCCTCACCTGAAATCACACCAAAGGATAACAACAGTACAGCTTCCGGTCAGGTGTTCTTGAATTTTAGGTTTTACCTGAAAACTCTAACTACAGTATCTTAGAGCTTACGTATCAACTACTAACACAGAAATCTTGTTGCGAGGGGTTGCCACAAGACCCAATTAGCTTTCTAGTAAACATAAAACTACTAATTGATAAAGGGAAAACATACATACAGCCTTTCCTTACTAACACTCGAAATGTCCACAAAGACAAGGAGAGCAAGCAATACAACATGAACTCTTACTGGAAGGAAAGAGACAGAGAGACATGGAGAGGGATTCTGACCTCTAACACCAAATTAAAATCTAGTTGTTCTCTTTGATATGCAAGCACTTTACATGTAAATTATCAAGAGCTGAGACTGGCAAATGTTTAATACAAAGTAAAGTACCTATGACAAAGTAATCTGATTTTTTTGGTCCCTTATTTTTAGTTTTATAAACAAGTTTTGTTCTATGAAATGAATATTCAAAAAAAATATAAATGACAAACTTATACTCCAAAGGAAATAACAAATTCCCTTTAACTTGCAGTTAAAAATAAAGCTGAGTGTCCACTTCAAATGTCAGGTGAAGTCCCTTACGTGAAACTCCATTACACAAGCGTGTGATTAGGTCTCGCACTGAACCTCACGCTAGCACACCCATCAGGCACAGCTAATGCTCCTGTTTCATATGGCATTGAGATTTGGTCACCACTCATTTTACTGTAACAACCATGTATATAACCAATGGACAGTAACTCCTTAAAGAACACTGTCAAAGACTTAATGCTCTAGGGTATACCTAAAGTTTAAAATGAAGTGATTCCACACAAGAATCAACACGACTCAAAACAGCAGTGTTTTCTTTTCTTAAACAATCTCTCATCCACATTAAAATATCAAATATAAAAAAAGAAAGTCTTTGAAAATATAGCTCAAGGCCGCCATCCTTGACAATGTCTCTTTAGTTGGGTTTCAGGTTAAAGTTAACCGTAACAATTATCTTATTAGAATAATCCCAACTTTGGATATAAGGTCATTAGTAGCAAATTTAATACATTTATGACTACAACAATAGTAATTTTTTGGTTTTAGTATATACATAAAAACACTTTTTTTTTTTAATTTAAAATATGGTCTTCGCAAAATAAGTACTTTCAAAAACGAGCCTTCTCTAAAAGCAGCAGCTCCAGTTTCAACCACTTCTCAATCATTAATTAAACACAAATGGTACTTTTAAATTTCAATTTAGTATTTGAAGGTATTTATTATTTAGCAACCAAACCTCAAAGCACTTTACCCAGTGACCTAATAATGCAACCTTAGATATGAACACAAAGCATCAAGATATGAACAGTCACAAAAAGTTAGACCAAAGTATCAACTTTTACCTTAGAATATTTTAAGTCTATTTAACACAGCTACTTTATTACTACTTCATTTGCTATGAATACCAACAAAGACAGTGTTCTACAGCTGAGCCTCTCCCTAGAGTATCAGCATATACTCAGGAATTACAAAGCCTGGCGATAGTAAATGCTGTTAAGCCCACAGCACTGAAAGGTTCCCACAGATCCAGCAGTGCAGTAGCAATCTGTTGATTTCCCACACTCCCCATTACAGCAGACATGCTTTTAAAATCACAAATAGCCAAAAAGCTTTTAGAAATATATATTTATGTGTATATTTATAAATATATATGTATACACATATATATATACATACATACACAACTAGCATTGTACACTTAAAAAGGCAACAAGAACTACTTCTAATAATACAATTTAAAACATTTTACCCATATATATGTACGTGTGTGTATATATATATATATATATATATATATATATATATATATGTATTCCTAATAGCAATTACCATGATTTTTATAACCTCAAGCGAAAATCTCTGTGCATGTTTTACTTCTTGTTTACTGATACAGACAAGGGACCATTAAGAAGACATATGAGCAATCCATCAATCCAATCACTTACTGCTGAGGTCAGACACCTACCTTGTTTCTCGTTGTAGATTATATTCTTACACAACAGGTCATTATGGCAAAGTACCACAGGTGAGCCCAGGCTGGAAAGAATCTCTTTCATCCAAGTCATCTCCTCCTGAAGAAGCTGAGGGCTTGGGATCTCACTTAAGAACCTGTCCATTTTAAAAGCAGAGTTAGACCTTATTTATCTGATTGACACTTCTTTCAAATTTAAAGTTAACATTCTACCTCAAATGCTTTCTATTGAATAAGCACATATTCCTGAATTCAACAATAATCAATGTGTTCCAAAACCTGGATAAAGAAAACCTTTATATTCAACTTAAACATAAGACAGTTGAACTGTAGAGCAGAAACTAAAAACTGATACTTCAAAACTGAGAGGGACAGTATAAGCGGTGACCAGCGTGGGGTACCACTCTGAACACCTGATGCTTACTGCCACTTTATACAGGGAAGGGAACTAAAACACAGTAAATCCATTAACAGGGTAAAGTAGATTACTTAAAGCTACAGACCAAAAATATTTACTTTAAGCAAGGAAAGATGAAGATGAGTTGTTTTCAGAAAGCCCTGGCTGGAGATGACATCCATGGCCTACTTCATCCCAACAACAAAGCGAGAGCTGGCCTCAGTGCAACTGAGCAGATGGTTTCTTAAAAACATGACTAACACAGACTTTAAGCACAAGGGTTAATAGAAAGGTGCCTGGGAAAAAGGAGGAACCCAAAAGTATGGTTTTTTATGGTATCTATTTGCATAAAATGTAGTAGAAAGTAAATGATACTGAGCGGGCGACCTCCTCCAGCTTGCCATGTGAACACCAGGCACAGACTGCTCTTCACAGACTCCTTCCAAAGAGCTGTCTGGCCTCTTGGTTGTTCATCTAAAATCTATCAAAGTATTCCTATGCTCCACACAAATAACCTACATGAGGAGACCACCAGCAAACCCAGCTAATAACCTACAGTAGTCCCTTTACACAGGTGAGAAAACAGAGCTGAGCACTTGCCAAGTGGACATGACGGGGACGTGAACTGGTGAGCCGGACAGGCTGAACCCACAGTGTGCTGCTTCCCAGTCCACTTACATTATTCTCCTGTGTGTGCACGTGCGTCTGAGCACACACTATGAAATTAAGAGATAGTGTGTGTGTGTACATACATGTGGGTACGCACACTGTCAACACTTCTAAATAATGGTTGCTTCTGTTGTTCTGGAAATAGAATTCCTACACAAAGTTATAGCCTCAACACAACTTAGGTATAAACCTAATAAAATCTTCCATGTTTATACTAGTAATACTAGCAATATTCAAGATTTAGATTCTAAAGACTGATCTATAAAAAAATCCCATATAAAAAATTGTGGGAAGCGGCTCCACTCTCGCCATTACAAGGTGGCGCTTGGCATAGGCATTGCTTGAGAGAAAAGACAACTCCATATATGGAGTTGTATGCGCTGAGAGGTGTGGTTACCCGATCACCCCACCTCGAGTCATTGAGAATGGCCAATCACCAGTGACTTCGTGGCAGCTGCTGATAGGGTGAAGGCAACGCTTATAAGGGGCTGCGGGAGCTGGGGAGGAGAGACAAGAGAGGAGAAGGGGAGAGGAAGCTGGCTGTACAGGGATAGCTGAATAAACCGCTTGAAGAAGAACACGGTTGCTGTTGGTTGCCAAATGAACCATCACAGGCAGTTTGAACTTGGTAGCCAATTCGAAAGAGCTAAGATCCCAGAAGGTAAATTTTCACCCTAATAATCTGTCATTTAAATAAACACAGTAAATTAAGATGACCTAAATTCTTACAGTCCCATCCGTACCTACACATATACATCTCTAGATGTGTGTCATAATTGGCACCCTTTCCTGGTATTCTTTATAGTTACCTCTAAATAAATACTCTGTATCTGTAGCAACTCCATCCCCCCTTTGCTGTTGTAGGGACTTTTCTTCAGGGTTGAGAGTGGGAAGGGGAGGGACTTCAAAAGGATAAGGAAACTCTATAGTGTCATCTGAGAGCCACAGTCAATAATTGTGTTCACTTTAATGCAGAGAGAATGCAAACCAGATTTTATACAAGCGTTATCTTTCAGTACATACTAAGGGCAAAGTAATGCAAATACCAAAGTAATTTACCTTTTATTAATGTCTTCATCAGCAAATCCTGTGGGAATGAGAGAGAAGTATTTCCCCATCTTTAGCCATAGGTTAGATTTAGGGATCCAGCCATTGTGCGCATGAATAGCATGGATTTTGGCAAGCTGGCGAGCTATTAGCCTGTTTAAAAACAGAAAAGTGCAAAATGTTAAATTAAGAATAGTTAAGTAGGCTACTTAGAAAAGATTCTCACTCCATCACCGTTAGCCAGTTTCCTCAACTATCTTCCCCACATTTCTGAGGTGTTTCCCTGCATTTTAACAGTCTCTCTGCCAGGTCAAGTGAGGCTGCTTCCTGCATGCCTTTCCGGATTCCCACCTCACAGCTGCTGGCTATGGCCACAACATCCTTGACTCCTGATGCAACCTCACAGGAATTTTTGACCCGTTGACATCACATCCTGGCCACCGTTTATCACTACTGTAACTATGTTCCCCAGAAGGAAAAGCTATCCCCATCAGTGAATTGCAAAAAAAAAAAAAAATTTACTATCCTCCCCCAAATTCTGATTTAATGGGCTTGGTTAGGGTCTAGCTAATGAATGAGAATATTTAAAAGTGTCCCTGATGACCCTAACACACAAAAAGACTTGAGAACTCAAACTAAAACACAGAGAATCAAGTGTAATAATGTTGTGATTAAATAAACACTTTTAAGTGTCTACTACAATTAATTATTCTTGTCTGATTTTTCTGAGATCAATGTCATATACCCTAAGCTAGCCTTGGACTAGGTAGCAGAGGATGACCCTGAACGTCTTATCATCTCATGTCACCTATTCAGATTAGACAGGTATTCCACCATTCCCTATTTAAGAATGCTACCAGGACTTCACGCATATGAAGCAAGTACTTGACCATCTGAGCTACATCCCTAGCCCTCTATGGTGAACATTCTGAAGTTTTGTTCTCATTGTTAGCTGCCTGACATGAGTGCTAGGACCCACACTCAGGTTCCTCTGTAAAAGGAACAAGCTCGTATCCAATTGAGTCATCACCCAGCGACAATCAGCTTTAAAGAGATAAAAATAAAGTTACTTTTGTGTTGTTGATGTCCCTATGTGTGCCATATGTGTGCACGTATACATCTGAGGTAGGAGAGGTACAAACAGGCCAGGAACTTCCTATGTGACTGAAGGTGACCTTGAACTCATGATCTCCTGGCTCTGCCTCTGAAGCACAGATGAGCTCGTAGCCAGCAAGGGCTTGTTCCTATCCTTCTCTTGCTGGGTGAAGAGGTAAGGTCACCTCAGTTCCTGTTATCTGTTCTGCTCTACTGGGCATGGGGATTTGTCTTGTCCTGCATTTAAGATCCAGTAAAGATAAGCAGAGCTTCCTACCCAGAATCCTTCCAGATTAACTTATGATTAGGACATATTGCCCTTCCTGTATCCTGCACTTTCTGTTTTCTAGTGGTTAATAGAACCTGCTAAGTGTTTTTAAAATGCCATAAAACAGTTACAACAAGACCTGAAATAAACTGAATAGCAAAACAAACAGCAAATATACTCCTTAAGACACCAACTAACTTGATTCCTATCAGTTTCTTATTTTAGTTTTTTTAGCCTCCTTTTCAAAAAACAGTAAATCAATTTATCACAATGCAAACTATATTGTCACACAATATACTTGAAAGAGTTGATGCCTGGTTTCTAACAGTAAATATTATATCTACATAGTGAATACATGACATTAGTATTTTCATATGTATTCTAAATGAGTAGATTTAACTGAAAATACAAGTAACACCATTTTAATCGAATGTAATTATAAATGCTAAAATCAGCTTTAGCAAACCTTAAGTGACTAAAATCTGCAGTCAGCCCACATGTCTCTGGGCCACATATCCATGGATCCAACTAAGCACAACCGAAATGATTCAGGAAAAAAATCTATCTCACAAAGTTATACCTTGTTACACTGAGTAATACATAATTTCTATACAAATAATACTATATGGAATCACAGTGAAGTAGCCTAGCCTTCCAAATCCTCCCTTCTTTCCTCCCTCCCTCCCTCCACCACCACCCCCACCCACCCCCAGCACTATCTGCCTGGTATCACTGTCATATACTATGTGCTTCAAACCTATCTGCAACTGCTCATCCGTACTGAACAGTGAACCCTTACAGCCTAGAGAGCATTTGCACGGCATGTGGGACTAAGTACCGCAGAGACAACCGGTGATGAAAGGAGGCACTCATGCTCCAGACAAGTATCATCTCACACAAGGGACTCAACTGAGCACCCACAGATTTGACAGCAGTGGAGAGAAGGGATCTTAGAATCAGTCAGTCACTCGCAGACATTAAGGAACAACTCTGTGACGTTCCACTCTTCCCACCTGAGGTTACTCAGAAAGATTGCAGTTCCCTTAATAAAGAGAAACTCTAGAGCAGGCCAAGTATTATGTAGTTATAAATACTAAAAGAACAGAATGTTCTACGTTCATCTTCTCTGTTCACCTTTAAGTCCAGCAATATCATGTTTTCTAAGTAGCACAACAAAGCCCTATCTTCCTCTCTATTCTAATTCATAAGAACTTAGTCATCTATCAGTGGTATTCTTTCAGCATCTATTTGTGTTAACAATGTGGAGGATCAAAGGTTAATGACTGAAATGTCTTTATATCTTAAGTAAATGAGAATTTACTAAAGCATGCTTATTAGTATCTATCCCCTAGAGTTATTCTGCATCAATTTTATTAATTAGATTTAGACACTACAAGGTTCCTGTCACATGCTCCATCAGAATTAGCTATCACAGTCATTGGATCATGTCCTCAACTTCACTAAGTGAATTCTCACATTTTTAGAATTGTAATATGCCTGTTAAATTTTTTATACTATAAATAAAATTTAAATAAAGCATGCATTGGTAACATTATTTTGAGCTCACATGTCCCCAAAGGCCTGGCTCTAGCTGATGTGCCACCTGGAGGTGCTAGAACCATTTGAAGGTAGAGCCTAGGACCCAGACCTCTTCATGTGCCTCTCGCTTCTTGCCACTGTGAGGGGAGCAGCTCTGGTCCAATCCGCCATGTGATCCCAGTTGCCGCTGCTCTTCTCACCACAGCACCCCACCCCTCCCAAAATAACAGAACCAAATGACTCTTCAAACTGTAAGTGAAACTAAACCTCTCCTATTTTAAGACAGGTTTGTCAGGAACTTCGTTAAAGAAATGAAAACCTGGCTCAGTCAGGAAGCATCCCGAGGTATCGGACAGGACCAAGAGCAGAGTTCACCTAGTTATGACAGCACTGATTGCGCTAACGAGAGTGTTTGCCTGGCCACATTTACATGCAACTTCCACACACTTCAGAAGAGAGTGTCCAATATGCCTGCATCATCAGTTCTAAAAGCCAAGCCCTGAGATGGGACCTTATTGAGCTCCCAAGCCTCAAATTCTAGTCTCAAGTAATGCTCCTCCCTCCGACTTCTGAGTGGCTGGGATCATAAGATGTGGCACTACACCTAGTTTGTGTAAATTTTATTTGTTTGTAAATTGGGGGAGAGGAGTCATGTGTGTGGGTCATGTGCCTGCCATGAATGCAGAGGCCAGAAGGTAACAACAGGAATCTCTTCTTTGATGGCTTTTTGTTTTGTTCTGTTTTTGAGATAGTCTTCTACTAAATCTGGAGTTCCCACTACTGCTCAACTGGAGCAAGGAGCCCCCAAGGCTCTAACTGTGTCCACCTTTCATCCCAGGAGTGGGGTTACAGGGTGTGCAGCATCCTGGATTTTAGTGGCCCTCAGGCCATGCAACAGCACTTTACCCACTGAGCCTCCTTCCTACTACTTTACAGGGAACAAAAAATCTCACACAGCCAAGGTTAGCCTCCTGTCTCCCACTTCCCAAGCAGAACTATACATAATCACACTCAGCTAAAAACTTAGAAGAGCATGCTTCCAAAAGTATTAACAGAGGCAGCAGCTTGGCATTATCTATGAGAATTTGCCAAAATAGTATTAATTGCTTCTTAGCATCCAACTGTTAGAACTGCAAAGTTTGGCTAACATGTAAGAAAGCATAAGAAAAATATTACAGAAGTTAACACTCATTACTTAACACTGTTCTAAACTTCCCACACATACAAGGTGAGCATCCTTAGAAAAAGGATACAGAGTAAACCCCACACCTAGAGTAAACCCCACAGCTGACTGACAGGTCAGTCAGCTCAGACACCCTGACAGACGCCCTGACACAGCTGCACTCATGCTCTGCTCTGGGTACACAGCCCCACATACATGGATGCTGTGTTTCAATTTGGCCTCAAACCAAAGACTACACACTATGAATGTGTAAATACTCCATGGCCAAAAATACTTAGAGCAGCATTTCCAGCCTGAAGATATAAGAAATTCAGCCTGTGTGTCTGAGCTGATCAACTTAACCATATTCTCATCGCTTGGTGAAGGGGAGGTGACCTGGCTCTCTGCCCAAATGTCCACAGCTCAAAAAGGTAGCAAGATGGTTCTAATAGTATACTCTGAAGGAAAGCCACAGACATCTAATTATCATTTCAATACAGCCCCTCCCTCGTTCCACAACACACTGCCAGTATCAGCAAAGTAGAAAACATAAACTCCCTATGTCCAGTTCCAACTATTATGTCCAGAGAGTAAAAGTCTCCTGAATGTAAACTGACTGATGTGTGTCACTGAGTTCCAGTGTGAGGGACTGAAGACAACTCAACAGTCCTGGTGCAGAATAAAGGAGGCCTGGGATCTGCACAGGGAATGAGGGCATGGGGCGAGGGTAAAGGAGTAAGGCAGGAGCTGTGTGAACAGCGGGAGATGCGCTCACGGGCCCTTAAACTACCCTGGTCTACTTAGCCAGGTCGGCACCAGCCAGGACTGTGTTATGAGACCCTGTCTCAAAAACAAACAAACAGAAAAGCATGGTGAGCATACACCTGCCTCCCAGCACCCAAAGATAAAGGCAGGAGGATCAAAAGCTCCAGGTCATCCTCAGTTACAGGAAGTTTGAGGTCAGCCTGGGCTCCATGAGATCCTTCCTCATTAGAAAAACAAAATTTGTATATAGTGTCTAACAGAATTTCAGCACAGGCAAATGGCACATTTCATTTCTAATTAGTTTTCACTCAAAAAATGTTGAAGTACAACCCAGGACGCCTCTCAGGAAAGTTCCATGGTAAAGCTCTTCCATGAGACCTTATTTCCCATGCCCACTCTCGTTCTCTTAAGTGAAGCGTGCCTGACAATGTCACCACACCAACCATTCAAACAAGATGTCCACTTGACAGTCTTTATATTCTAAAATGTTTCAATTTCTAACACAGAAGATATTGGTACTAAAAAGTCTCCTGGTGTTCAAAGACTTTCCTTCTTGGGAGGAACACAGGGTCTCATGTAGCCCAGGCCTGCATCCAACTCTCTAGGTAGCTGAGGATGGCTTTAAATAGATCCTGCTGGGACTGCAGGTGTGAACTAGCCTCCTCAGTTATTAAACAGTGTCTAAGAAGTCAGCTAAATGTTACAGCAGGTAAACATACGCCACACACACCCTCCTCCCTCACATACACAAAAACTAAATGTAATTTTTTAATTTTTTAATATTTCTTTAGTGTACATAACATTCTTTTTCAAAAGAAAAACCTGACAAATTTACCTGAAAATGGCTGGGTTGCAGACATGCTGTGGGTCCAAAGCTTCCCCCTGGATAAACTCATAGCACAGCCCATTATTAAAGGTACAATAGAGCTGAGGTGCACAGCCATGAGCCTGCAGCACACGGAAACTCTTCACTTCTTCATCCCGGTCCACTAACAGTTCAGTCTTGTTGCCGTAGATCCTCACCAGAACCACATCGTCCATGGCGTCGCCCACATAGCAGGCGATGAGCTTGTTCGTGATCCCGTCTGTGAACAGCTGCCAGAGGAAAGGAAGAGAAAGAGAAATGCTGATGGACTCTACTAAGGCCGGGATTAACGATGACATGTGAGTAAAATGGTAACTGGAAACACTGCAAGTGTGGGTATAGCTTAGTGTACATAGGTAGCATACACCAGACCCTGGCCTCAAATCTCCAAAACTCAGGAAAAACACCTATTTTAGACCGTCAACGACCCTTCTGGAGAACCCTCAGTAGTGTGCTTCCTTAGAAAGCAAGTCCTTATTTGATCCCCAGCACCACTGGGGAAGGCATCTGAGGAGCATGTGAGCCCAGTGGGGGAAGACAGATGAGCCATGAACGCATGGCAATAAGACAAAGGAAGGGGAAGAGAACAGTGAGTAGCAGCTTTGTAAAAAGACCAGCTCTATTCATAGAGACAGCACAGAGCGAAAGCACTCAGCAGCACACCTGACACTGGACTTCAAGCCCAGGAGGAGCCAGCAGAGAAAGGAGAGCATTCACTGACATCTGCTGACCTCTGCTGATGGTCACAGCATGTCTATGGCCACAAATACATACAAAGGAGATAGTACAAAGAGGTCTGAGAAGGGCAGACGTCATGACTCACACTGTAACAACAGCACTCTCAAGTGGAGCCCGAGTTCAAGGTTAGCCTGCACTACACTACATAGTGAGCTCCAAGACAGAGTAAAAATGTCAAGCTCTATCTACCACTACCCTACAACATCCTGAAAAACTAAAGAGTTTGAGAGGGAAAACAATCTATGTAATTAGATTAAATTAAGAAGAATACAATAATCCAATTAAAATCCTGAGTATGAAGGAAACTAGTATTTGCTATGTCA
Source organism: Arvicanthis niloticus (assembly GCF_011762505.2). Classification (NCBI taxonomy): domain Eukaryota; kingdom Metazoa; phylum Chordata; class Mammalia; order Rodentia; family Muridae; genus Arvicanthis; species Arvicanthis niloticus. The sequence goes on along the minus strand of NC_047666.1, from coordinate 80,116,716 downwards.
ACAGAAAGCTGGGGTGCCACCTGGAAAGGGAGCACAACCATATAAAACATTACTAAGACTCGTCATAATGATCCCAGTCCAAGATTTATCGGGTAAATCTATAGATTCCAATACCTTTAAATGTATGTGTAGCACAACTAGAAAGCAAATACCAAGTAGAGAGAAATGATTACATGTAGGCAATCAACAACACTCACAGATCATACACCATGGCCAACTGAACACTCCTCCTCCTCTCCAAAGCTCAAGAGCTTACCAACTGACTGGCCTGATTAAAGGTCTCAGTAACACCACAAGCTTAACACTCAAGAGCACTTTCTCAAACAGTCAGAACTAAGCCACAAAACAAAATACATGCATGCATACATACATACATACATACACCTCAAGTCCTATGACTTGCAGTGAACGGTGAATTGTTATTTTTATTACATAATGTTTAACTGCTTTAGAAATGACAAAATCAATAAGAAATGAACCAAATGTACATGTAAATTGTCTAGGAGAGGTAGACATAAGCTGAATGAAAATTTAAAAATGTATCAGGTGAGCCATGGTGGTAGCTGCCTTTAATCCCATCAGTCTGATTGAGGCCAGCCTAGACTACAAACCCTGTCTTGGAAAAGAAAGAAAACGGGTGGAGGGGTAGGGGATGAGTGCCAGACTGAGCAGCACTAACAGGCTGTCGATCAAGTGGCAGGTGTCCAGTTGTCAGTAGGATGTGGCAGTTAGTCCTCTATACTGGTATTGGTATCACCACAACAAGCACAATGAGCCATCAGACGCTGGGTGGACTAATACTTAATTCTGAGAACAGACAGAGCAATTGGAGCTTCCACAGTGGCTGCCAGCCCTGAACAGGTACCTCCTAACACTAGACAGACAGTGGAGTTGCTCATGAGAAAGACCTGTCACCTCCCAACAGAAGACAGATTTAGTAGGTTGTTGTATCTGTCCCCCTAGAAGTTGGAAGGGGATTTATAACATACATGCTTAACAAAACAAAGGAGCAAAGACTGACTCTGAAATGGCATACCACATAAAAGAAAAGTTCAGCACAGGCTGAGTGACCTCTGTAAGAATGTCAGGTCTACAGCAAATTCTTATGAGAAAGGGCAAGAAGACTGCACAAGAGACTGCCTTTGCCAGTACACAGTAAGGGATAGGTAAGTGAAATTAAGTTTCATTCATTAGAAAAGGACAGGAACTACAGGTGAGGCATGTAAGTTAGTGGTATACTATATGTCTAACACGCAGATAGAGCCTAGACTCAACACTACACACACACACACACACACACACACACACACACACACACACACACAGTCATTTAGCCTTCCAACTCAATAAGCTAGGAAAGTAAGCTCAACATGGCAGTTGTAGTGGGTACCTGTAAATTTAAGCACACCAGGGCTAAAGCAGGAGCAATCCCAAGCTCAAGAACAGCCCAGGCTATATGGTGAATGAAAAGAAAAAGGACAGACAGAAACAGAGAGAAAAACCCAGAAGCTAAGAAAAAGAACCAAGTGAGAAAGAGCGAGTGAGGACAGTGACTTACATAGTCCTACACTTCCAAAGAGAAAGAGAGACCATCCAGGCCGATCCTGAAGCTCAGCCAGACAGCAGCACAGAAGGAAAAGAGAACAAGGCCTCTTATGAACATGGTCGTAAGATGGCTGTGATAGTCCAGACTAAGCCTCAGGCAGAAAGCTGACACAAAAGGATTCAAAAATGAGCTGGAGACCAACCTGTGCTAACCTTGTCTCATACAAAACACAAAAGGAAAAATCTTGAGTTATGAATAATCAATACAGAAAGATAACAAAATATGATATCTCAACTAAATTGCATTTTCTCCAGAAATGCAAAGGTGATTTAGTGTTTATGTTTTCAAATTCAATGCATATACCTCAATAACAAAACATGAATACACTGAATATACTAAGTTTGCCCATTAAGAAGGGTCTAATGTAGCCCAGGCTGGCCTTGCACTTTGAGGCTGAAGATGACCTTGAACTCAATCATGCCACCTCCACTTCCTCAGCACTGAGATACAGACATGCCTTCATGCCCAGCTCACTCTGGCTTTCTTGTTTTGTTTCTTGTTAGCTCTTTCATATGAGTGTTCTGTCTACATGTATGTCTGTGCACCATGTATGTGCCTAGTGCCTGCAGAGGGCACCAGATGTCCTGGAACTGTACTTACAGAAGGTTGTGAGCTGCCATGTAAGTACTGGGAATGGAACCCAGATTCTCTGGAAGAGAGCCAGAGCTCTTAATCACTGAACCATCTCTCCAGCCACACCTAACTATTTTAAAGAAGAAAAATACATGTATACACAAACATATGTATTTGTATATAATGTATACAGACAGAAAGAGCCATCTGCATCTATGGGTTACGTATCTGTGGCTTCAAACAACCCTGGATCAAAAATACCTGAGGAAAAGCACGCCTGCACAGCACAGACTACAGGGCATCACTCCCTACAAGTGACGGCACGGCACGGCACGGCACTGCACGGCACGGCACGGCACGGCACGGCACGGCACGGCACGGCACGGCACGGCACGGCACGGCACTAACCATGGGTTACTACATCACCTAAATGGTAGGAGAGGATGTTCACAGGCTAGTTACATGCAAGACCTTTAACCTACAAGGAACCTGAAACATTCCCACAGACATCAGAGAGGATACAGCAAAAGAACCATGCTTCATTCCTAAGTGGCAGAGATTTTTTACTATTTCAGTAGTTTGTGGTTCTGGATTCAACCATGGAAATTATCAATTTTTAGGAAGAGAAACCATGCTACTGGTAAAGCTGTCATATTTAACTAAAGCCACAGTAATAAAATCCACTTAACACTTGATGGTATGTCTCAAATTTTTAGGTCAGCAACACAAGCCCACGTCGCTCATTATATGCTGAAAATAATGAGACAGAAAGTGCTAACTCCCTGAGCGCTGAGGGCTGTCTGTCAGAATACTGCTGACTGCTAGCCTGCTATCAAGGTGAGCAGACTCCAGCAGTGACAGAACCAACTCCAGAAGAGTTGGTCACTGTATCTACAATAATGTGCACAACACTGAGGAAGCACTTGACTCCCTGGCAGCGAGGCACACTACCACAAAGAAAGATAGCAGCCAAGCAGAAACAAAGAATGGAGGCAGACTGAGCCAAACAAAACCTGGGGCTACTAATCTCAGAACCATCACAGAACAAAAACTGTACTTGGGTGACAGCTCCCTGCTTACCAAGACTACAACTCAGGGCAGGTAGGACATCAGCAAACCAGGGACCAGGCAAGGGGGAGGGGGGGTGGGGCGCAGCTGCCTCTTTTCTAAATCAGCTAGGACAACGGAAGTGGCAAGAGTCTGAGCTACACAGCGGGTTACAGGCTAGCTTGGACTACAAACTAAGACTGCAGGTAAGATAATGTGTGTGTGTGTGTGTGTGTGTGTGTGTGTGTGTGTGTGTGTACACATACATACTTATGTATGTATGTATGTATGTATGTATGTATGTAGTAACTTATTTTGTGGGTTATTTTGAGGGTAAATTTAGGGCATTTTCATACAAGCCAGTTATGGCTAGGATACTGGAGAACACAGAACTCACTATGAAGAGTCCTTGATAGTTGTGACAAATGCCAGCATGCTGCAATCTCATTCCAAGGACTGGTAGCTAGCTGGTAAAATGAATAGAATTGGCACCTATGCACTCAAAATGGGACACCCTAAGTGAGGTGGCTGAGCTGTGTACACAGGGATCAGCCTGGCTTCATAAAGACCAAAAGCTCAGCTGGTTTTTAAGCACTGCTGTGAGAAACGCTATGCTCATGGGGAGAACACACACTAGTTGTCTTATTATTCTACATAACACGGGTGATCTCATCTAATTAGCTGAAGGGCCAAAAAACAAAAATAAGCATTCCTGAAGAAATTCTGCTTCAAGACTGTACTATGAAGCCACAGCTGAGTTCCATGGTACCATCTTAGGATTTACAGACCTACCAGCTGTCGTATAAACAACTTCTCCAGAGAACCCTGACACACAGTTTATCATCTCTCTGTTCCAATATGAACTTATCCTATGGAAATACTCAGAAACCTCATCCAAACCACACAAACATATACAAACACAGTCTGCTACAACAGTTTTAACTATCAAAAACTGAAACAGCTTCAGCAATGCTAATCACAAGTAAATCACTGAAAGGACAAACTATGAATCAAACACTTGCAATCCAAGTACTTGGAAAATAGAGGCAAGGGGATCTTATGTTCAAGGGCAGCCTGGGCTACATACGACCAGTCACAAGAAAACATAAAATTACATGGCTGCAGTAATTTGAGACACATTCCCTTTACATAGCCCTGGTTGTCCTGGAACTCGCTACAGATCATGCTGTCCTCTCCACAGTTCATTCTGTGAAAGGAAGGAGAGAGGTGCTACTACTGTGGCAAACCACTAGAGGGAGGGCAAAGTTAAGACCAGAAAGTAGAGAAAGTTCAGTTGCTGCAATTATTTCCTGCCCGGGGTCTGGGGCTACATAACTACAAGTGCTTCACGAATTTCTCTCCCACTTACTTTTGAGAAGGACTCTTGCTGTGTTGCCTTGGCCTCCTGAACTCAAGCAACCTCTCAACTTCCTGAGGAGCTAACCCTACAGGTGAGTACCACCATGAGCTAAGCTTACTTTAAAGACATGTAGAATCTAAAGTTTTCCATGGTTTTTTTTTTGTTTGTTTGTTTGTTTGTTTTTTTTTTTTTTTGGCATGTGTGACATGTACATTTGAGTGGCCACATGTATTCAGGAACACATGGAGAGGCCCAAGATTAATAAGCCTCCTCAACCACTCCTCCTTCTTACCAAACACCTCTCAGATGACCTGAGCTGGCTGACTTGCTCCAGGAATGCACTGCTAACCTTCTGAGTGCTGGGATTACCACCAGGCCTACACATACACTCAGCATTTCTACAGGTACTGGGAAGTCACCACCCCAGCTTTCACACATACTCAGCAGCAAGCTTTATCTGAGAGTTTTGTCTGCTGAGCCATCTCCCCAGCCCTCATGTATGTTGTGCTATTCTTAATTTCTGACTTTCATGTATATATATATATATATATATATATATATATATATATATAAGTGTTTTGCCTGTGTGTGTGTCTGTGCACATGTGTGCCTCTTGCCAGACAGCTGTGGGATGTAATGTGGGTGCTGGGAACCAAACATAGAACCCCCAGAAAACCAAGTGCTCCTAACAGTTGAGCCATCTATCTAACCCCTCTTATCCTATCTTATTCTAAGTCATCTTTTCAAAAATCATTTTTTAAATTGTGTGTGTGCACCTAAGCGCATGAGTGCATGTGAAAGTCATAGAGCAGTTTGCAGGAGCTGGTCCTCTCCTAGCACATAGGTTCTAGGACTCACTCTGGTACTTTGTTTTGTTTTGTTTTGTTTTGTTTTGTTTTGTTTTGTTTTTTCCACACAGGGCATCTCTGTGTAGCTCTTGCAGCCCTGAACTCACTTTGTAGACTAGGTGGCCTTGAAATCAGAGATCTGCCTGCTTCTGCCACCCAAGTGCTGGGATTAAAGGTGTGTGTCACTACACCCAGCTGGTATTTTTAACACCACAAAAATTTCTCTCAACCAATGTTCCTCTGTATTATGTGACACTTCTCGTAACTTAAAACATTCACTGCTTTCCAGCTAAATCTTTACTACAGTCTATACTAACTCTCGAGTGATGTAGACCCTTAATGCCCAAAACTCCCTCTCCCACGACTCTGCCCAAACTACTTAGGGCCTAGCTTAACTCTCTGTGAAATGCTTCTTCTTTGCTTGGATCTGTTCCTTCCCTTAAAAGAAGAAAGTAGAGAGGTTCAGGCAGAGCAAGGTAGAGTGTATACCCAGTATTATGACTCAGTCTCCAACACCTAACCACCTAGCCCCGACAGACACAAACCCCACAAAGGCTACATCAGGTCCCCCACTTCTATGAAACATATTCTTAATTCTCCTGGGGCTGTCTTATGCTCCAGTTCACAGCAAAACTACCCAGCTAAAAATTAAAATATGTACACCTTTAATCCCAGCACTTTGGAGGCAGAGGCAGGCTGATTTCTGAGTTCGAGGCCAGCCTGGTCTACAGATCGAGTTCCAGGACAGCCAGGGCTACAAAGAAACCATGTCTTGAAAAAACAAACAAACAAACAAACAAAACCTAAGGGGGACGTGGTGACACCTTTAATTCCAACACTAGGGCTAAAAGGCTGGTAGATCTCTGTGAGTTCAAGGCCAGCCCAGTCTTCAGATCCAGTTCAGAGCAGTTAGGGCTAAACAGAAAAACCCTGTCTCAAAAAAATCAAAAAAGAAAAGAAAAGAAGAGAGAGACAGAGAGACAGAGAGACAGAGAAACAGAGAGAGACAGAGACAGAGACAGAGACAGACAGACAGACAGACAGACAGACATTACCAGTAAGTTGCTGAGTTTTAGAAGTGCAGGCCTTGAATCCTTTTGTGGCCCTGGAAACTGCCCCCTGGGCCGCACACTCAGGGAAGTACTGTAGTACTGAGCTACAGTCATTCCTGGACCATCTGAAACATGGTGATTCCTTCTGTTCAGTCTCCACTTAATAATGAAGGTCATGGAAGGTGAGACAGACAGGAGTCCCACACTGAAGCACACATCACTTCATTTTAAAATGTCGTGTTCATTTCCCAAGGGCTGTCTAAGGCTCAGAGCACTACCTATGTTGTGTATTTTCATCTACAGTTCTTTTTATTGAGGGGGTGGGGTCTTACTCTGTAATCCAAACAGGCATGGAAGTCAAAATCCTACCACCTAAAACTCCTGTATGCTGGGATCACAAGCAATCCTGCAATCCTGTATGACTTCTCCCAACATTTTTATTTTTTTACAGACTGAAATACTTGCCGACCACCAGGGGTGGTGCACTCGCCTTTTATCCCAGCAGAGGCCATTGGCTCTGTGAGTTCAAGGCCAGCCTGGGTCCCAGACAGCCAGGGCTACCCAGAGAAACCTTGTCTCAAAATAACAAAAACAAAAAACTTACCAATGATTTCAAAACCATCCTCTTCCCACCACAACAGTGATAGCCCCAAGGAGAGAAAACAGTTTGCTTAAGTAAAATCACAGGTGTTGGTATCTTTAGTCACTAACAATTTAAATCTCTAACCACAGTTAAATTACTACATCACAATAAAGTTCATGGACGGTTTTAAAAAAAAGTCTGGAAGCTTTCAAACACTGTTCTTTTTGGCAGGAATCAAACATCACATGATCTCTCCCATCCTTGTACGTTTTTTTCTATATCATCTAGGACAGGAACAGGAAAGAGACAAGCAGACTTAAGTGACAGGAGAGGGACAAACAAAGGTGAGGAACAGTGTGTAAGAGGAGCCCGCAAGGAAGCTGTTTTTGTATGGTGGAATTATGAACCTAGCTATTGCTTAAAAAGCATGGAGATTTCAAAACCATTCAGAAATGTGGAAGCATGAGGTGGGGAGGGCCTGGTGTGGGAGCACTGCCTCGTGGCAGGAAAGCTCCCCAGCACTGGGGAAATGCACTGTCTTACAGGAGTAGTACACTTGTAGAGTGTTTTCATTCCATCTCTACATGTGAAAAAAATCTGAACAGTCATTCAAAGAACATTCCATTTTCTGATCTGTCTCGGGTGGGAATTTTAAGAGCAGATGTTTTTGATTCAGGCCCTATACAGCCTGTGCTCAGCAGCATAACTGTCATGAGCTAGCATTTATTTCACCCTTACAAGCCTCAAGGGTAAGGAACTGTGTACTGGATCCATTTTATAGTTTCGGATCACGAAGCTTAGAAAGGCTAAGAAATTTGACCAGAGCTAGGCAGTGGTGACAAACATGCCTTTAATTCCAGCATATGGAAGGCAGAAGCAAGAGGATCTCTGTAAGTTCAAGGCCAGCCTGGTCTACAGAGCTCATTCTAGAGTAGCTGTCTCAGGAAGGAAGGAACGGAGAAAGGGAGGGAAGAAAAAAGAAATTAATTAATTTGAGCATGAGGCATGTTCTGTAGCTCATACATGTCATACCAACATTTGGAAGGCTAAGGTAGAAGGACTGCCTATAAGTTCCAACCTAGCCTGGACTACAGTTGAGTGACTGTCTCAAAAAGAGAAAAGACAAAACTCGAGCAGTGACAAAGCTAATGAGGTGCAGAGCACACACCCACCCCATGTTCTCTACCTTATGAAGTTGGCTACTGAAAATACTGAACAGACATGAGGTACCAATGCCCAAGGAAGCTTCCTGGGATCCTATAGCACAGACACTGGGAAGTGGGGTTGGGTTTAATGGGAAGACAGGTGCACAAAATTAGATTCTTATGTGTGAGGGCACATACATGTGCAGGCATAATGCAAGTGTGTGTATGGAAGCCCAGAGTTAACACCAGATGTCTACCTCAAGCTCCTCATGTATTAAAGCAGGAACTTTCACTGAACCCTAAGCTGGATGAATCCACTTGCTCATGGAATTCTTGTTTTCTGCCTCTGAAGTGCTGGATGAGATGTCAATTTTATAACCATCTGTAACAAAAATATGGTCTTCCCAGCCTGTCAAGCTTTGCCATTATATCATTATCTACTGTGGACCCCCAGTGACATGCTAATGCCAATTAATCTTACTCAAACACTGATGCACAGAGGAAGCCCTAAAGTGACCCACTAAAATATTCAAGAAACTGAGTAAAGGATTTTGTCTAGGCATTGTACTGATAAACTTGTAATCCCATTGCTTGAAAGGCTGAGGCAGGAAGATCTAATGACAAGAAAGGGAAAACAAGTCTCTTTGTTCCTCTATAACTACCCCAAAAACTGTAGATGCATCAAAAACCCACATTCACATGAAGGAAGTGCTGCATAACAAATAGTCTGTCACTTTCTAAAACTGTAGCATTCATGGAAGGAAATGCAAATGTGTTCAAGTGCGCTCAAAGCTGTCTTTTTCTGAGCCACACCAGTTTAAGAAATTAGCCTTGCACAGGCACGGCCTCCCTGCCTCAATCATAACAACATAAACACAGCCTTTCTAGGTCAAAGAGCAGTAATCCTAAGGTAGTCCCCCCAGAGCTGTCACTTACACACAGGCTCAGTTTTATCAGCTGCAATACCCATTTGCAGTTCTTGCCTGTCCCCCTCATAGGACAGTTTGGGAATATGGGGTGGGAGGGATTTAAAAACAAGGCAGCATGAAACAGAAAACATTTAGCTCATCCTGTCTCAGAACTGCTGTACCTACTCAGAAACCTAACCTCCAAACCTCCTCCTTATACTGTTTTGACTTGATAGGCCAGCTCTATCCAAAATGAGACCCAATTTCACATGCTGGTAAGTGCTAAGGAGAGACTATCTCTTAGACTATCAAGTCTCTTGTTTGGGGCCTGTTTCTATTTTTTTCACATTCCACATGTTGGTATTATAGAAGTGACTACCAGGAAAGATAAGGGTTGTCACAAAAGCTTCTAAAATATATTATATAAAAATATTTTTTAAATATATTTTTCTTTTGCGGACTGGAGGGCAAAGACAGGGTTCTCAAGTAGCTCATGCTGGCTTAGAACTCCTCATGTAAAGCCAGGAACAACCTTGAACTCCTGATCTTCCTGCCTCCACTACATACAGCCAAGAAAAATGTTACTTTTGGGGAGAAAGAACAGTGAGTTTGGGATAGAAAGCTTGTGTAGCATGCCCTAGGCTCAAGCCTCCAGTCCCAGAACCTCACACAAAGGGAGAGAGCAGAGAATACCAAAAACGGCTAATATTGATGATACCCAGCTGACCTGAAATAACGTCTCTCTTGTCTATAGGATACATGTTTCCACCGGGTGGTGGTGGCACACACCTTTAATCCCACCTTGGGAGGCAGAGGCAGGCGGATTTCTGAGTTCGAGGCCAGCCTGGTCTACAGAGTGAGTTCCAGGACAGCCAGGACTACACAGAGAAACCCTGTCTCGAAAAACCAAAAAAAAAAAAAAAAAAAAAGATACATGTAGATACCTTTCAGGAACAAGGTAAAAGTATTATCTTTTACAGTTCAAGAGATAAAATTTGAAAAGAAACTATAACCATTAAGAAATACTAAACAGGGCTGGAGAGATGGTTCAGCGATTAAGAGCACTCATTGCTCTTTCAGAGGTTCTGAATTCAATTCCCAGCAACCACATGGTGGCTCACAAACATCTGAAATGGGAACCAATACCCTCTTCTGGTATCTGAAGACAGTGACGGTGTCCTCACATATATAATATATATACATACACACAGAGAGAAAGAAATACTAAACAAGCAGACAACAGTGACAAAAGTCTTTATGCCCAAGGCTCAAGAGGCAAGTTCCAGGGCCAGGCTGGTGTACAGAGCCAGCTCCAAACCTACAGTGTGACCTTGTCTCAAAAAAATAACAACGAAAGCAGAATTACTAAACAAGGCCCCAAGGCATCACTAGTTTGCAAAGCCCTAGTATATGAGTCCCTCTATAAGCTGGTAATAAATAACCCTAGCCTTGGCTTACTGATGGCTCACCTTCTGATCCAAGAGTTCTGCTTGCATAAGGAGGGGGTGAATTTCTAATTATCAATTCTACAAGTGAGTGATATCTCTGTCAAATACACATATTATACATTTAGATTATGAACCCAAAGGTTAAAGTTCAGTCACAACATAGGACAGGAACAGTAGCAAAAACCTACGACCCCACAAAAATAGAATTGCCAGTTGAGTGACCAATCTAGCCACCTTGCCTCAAACAAAAAAGAAAGAAAGAAAGAAAGAAAGAAAAAGAAAGAAAGAAGATATATAAATCATGATTTAACCTGATCTCCTACAAAACAACCAAAATAGTTTTAAGTCTTTTTTTACATATACCCTGACTTTCCTCATTAAATTTCACATGAGGTAAGAGAGAGCACCTACCTAATACTTCCTAGGCAATAATGACTTTAAAAAGAGCTCAATCCAATCCAGCACACAGCACTTATTAATCCAGCAATAGCTATCACCACTTTTCTAAACACAAATAAATGAAAGGAAATTCCAAGCTACAAACTTTAGAAGTCACTGCTAAAAAGAAAAAAAAACAAAAAAAAAAACAATACAGGTTGCCAGCACTGCAATTCACCAGGAAGCAGCACTGCCTCTAATTACTAAGATATTTTCCAGAAATAGATTTTATTAAATTTTAAAACCCTCTCAAACAAGCAAGTGAATATCTACTATATAGTAACAGTCTAACATGAGGGCTCTGTAACATCGGTGGAACGCTAGCCTAGGATTCAGAACTGCATTTCCCAGCACCGCAAACACACACAAATACACATGCTCCATCTGAAAAACACTTCCTTAAAGGAAATGCAATCATTTTTTTTCAAGTTATACATAAAAATCATTTTGAATCGACTATTTCCTATATGCTTAGCCAACAGGCACGCCTTAAATTTCAAAGCCTTTTGTCTAACAAGTTTCTTCCCCAAAACATATGGGTCCCTTTCAGCTGTTCAGAACCCTTCTAGCAAGAATCGAAACTAAAACTCATAAAAGCCCCCAAGTGTCAGGAACTGCTCTGGGGCCTAACACTATTCATGTTTTAATTATACTAAATAATAATAATAATTTAGCCAAAAAAGTAAATCAATAAATCCTGTATAGTTAAACCCCATAATGTACTGGAGTCATCAAAATGAGATAGAAGGCTTGGATAATCCAAATTACTGCTGAAATCTAAAACAAACCCAAACCGTTAAAAATTTACTAATTTGGCTTGTTTGTTTGCAAGGAAATAGGAAATTCATCTTAGTAATCCCTAAAGCTGTGCACTGAAAAAAAAAACTAAAACCAATCACACCAGATAAATTGTGGGTATGGGGGATCATAACTTGCAAGTGCCTTTTTTTTTTTTTTTTTTTTTTTTTTTTTTAATTCTAGATTTTCGGGAGGTTTTCTCCTTCTGAGAATTTCTGTCTTTAAAACCACTGACTCACGAAAATATTCCCAGGCCAACGCTCACTCCAACCCAGAGCATTAATTCTTCTAAGACTTTACGAATTTAGAAACACCAACTCGAGCCTTCCAATAACACACGGAATAGCGTTCCCTAGCACCCTGGCGTGGGCAGCAGCAGGTCCCCCGGTCATTCCGCTTTGGAATGGAGTTCTCCCGCGGCTCGGAGGATGTGGGAAGATCCCAGGCTGGATAAGGCAGGGATGGGAGGCAAGCGCAGGGGAGGGAGGGCAGCGAAGAGGACCGCGGGAGGCGGATGGGCTGCGGGGTCTGGGAGGAGAGGAAGGAGCCCTCGAGCATGACGAGGGCCGCGGCAGCCATCCCCGGGGGCCGGGCAGGCGTCGCTGACGCGGCGGCTTCGGGAAGGAAACCCAGTGCCCGCCCGGCCTCACCTGCAGGGTCACCTCCCGGGGGTCCCAGTGTGGCCGAAGGTGCCGCAGCAGGCTCAGGGCGCCGTCCCGGCAGCGCTGCTCCTCCTGGTCCTGCACCGTCACGTCGAGCTTCGGCACCTCGGGCGAGCCGGGCGGGACGTGGATGTAATTGGCCATGGCCCAGGCGACGGCGGACACGACCACGACGACCACGGCGACGGCGACCACGAGCGCGGCGGGCGCCGGCAGGCTGCTGGACCCTTCCGTCCCGGGGCGCCCTCGGCGGAGGGCTGCGGCCGCTCGGACGCACGGGCGGGCGGCGGGGGCGACGAGGCGGCCGGACGGGGTGCGCAGTGCAGAGACGCGGAGGCACGGCCGCTCTCGGGAAGATGCCTCAGTGCGCTAGACCGCGGGCAGCCGCGAAGCATGCCGGGACTGGCCTGACGCTAGCGTCACGCCGGGGGCGGAGTCCCGGCTGCGTCAGGCGGGTGGCGGGGTGGCGAACCCCCGCGGCACAATGGGCGGGCCTCGGGGCTCTTGGGGATTGGGGTCTTGGGGAGCGCGCACCGCCAGGCACTCCGCTACTGTGGGGTTGGCTGGGCTCCTGCACCCGAAGGAGTCCGAGTGCTGCCGAGCCCTGCCGGAAGGCTTACGAGCCTTACCGAACTCTGCCGAGCACTGTCGAGCTTTGCCGGGCTCTAACGAGCCTTGCCCGAGCCCTTCCCGGAGTCCTGCCGAATACTGCCGAGCCTTGCCGGACCACTGTCGAGCTTTGCCGAGCCCTTCCGAGCTCTACCGACGAGCTGTGGAGTGCTAACCCAGCCCCGTCACTAGCCTTAATGAAGCTTCACCTTTCTAGATCACTAGGGTCGTGGGCTCTGCTTACTTAGGGCTGACGTTCTTACGGGACGCAGAAGGCACGTCCTGAAATAACCTAAATGGAAGCTGTGAGCTTGGCCACAATCCGACCAAGCTGGATTAATTTGGTCGTCTTGTTCCTGAAGCTTTGTGCACGGAACCACATGCTTGCTTGGTTTAGCAACCAAATTCCCTTTGGCGGTACACAGAAATCACAGTATTTGGGACAAACTTTAGGTAAAGTGAGAGTAAACCGGTGACCTTAGTGTGGTGACATACACCTGTTCTCATGGACTAAATCAGAATTGCCATGAGTTCGAAACCAGCCTGGGCTACATAGTGAGTTCCAGGTTTGCCAGAACTACTTAGTCATCAGCCGATCGATAATGGGGTAAGACGACTGCAACACTCATTTTAAGGATCAGATACTTGATGTTACTGAGAATTATTCAAAGCCGGTTACACAAGGAAGGGTGATGGAAAGAAAAATAGATCGTTGTCGGGTCAAGTCACAGCGCGTCCTGGGACTCGCAGGGCTGCATGAAACTTCCAGTATCTGTTAGAAAGGCTCTGCTCTGTCTGTTAGAGGATAGTGGAAACCAGATCATCTGCAAGTATTTGGTTTGCCCTTACGCTTTCCTTTTATGACGGAGACAATGGAGGTGACTTTCACCTTGGCTTCTGGCTTCCCAAGGGCCGAAGGAAGACAAAGTGAACAATTTGTGAGTGGTCAAATGCTTTATTACCTATTAGCGCACATTTATGTTCTCATTGTTCTGAATGAGCCTACATACCTTTTTAAGTCACAAAACAAATAGGTCTGGGAGAATGATAAACTTCCTAGACTTAAAAGGGGGAAACCCACTCCTGCATTTTTGCAACATTGTAAATTTATTGAACATTTTCCAGACTTGGGTATGTGTTTTTAAAAATCGCTGTGGAAGGCCCTGCTTTCAGCACCCTGCATAAGCATACACACATACCGAGAGAGAGAGAGAGAGAGAGAGAGAGAGAAAGAGAGAGAGAGAGAGAGAGAGAGAGAGAGAGAGAGAGAGAGAGAGAACGCACAGGGAGTATTACAGGAAACACTACATTATGTATTCTATCTAACTGAAACTAAAATAACAGAACACACAAATACTTCCACCTTTTAAGTAGTATCTCCTTATTAAATCATTACATTTCAAGAATATTATATGGAATATTTTATAATTAAAGCAACTAACACCAAATTAAATTAAAATAAAACTTTAAGAAAACATGCAAAAAGTCAGGCACGGTGGCAGAGACCTGTAATCCTAGCACTTGGGCGGGAGACACTGCACATGGCACAGGAATTCAAAGTGAGGAATTCTAAGTAAATATGAGAGCCTATTTCAAACAAACAAACAAACAAAAATACCTATTTTTTTTTCCTTTTTAAAAAATAAGGATCTTTTTAGGCATCCCGTGGCCAACCTGAAACTTGGCTTGAACTCAGAGATCCGCCTGCCTCTGCCTCCTGAGTACTGAGATTAAAACAAACCCACCCCCCTACCTCTCTCTCCTCAACTCCCTCCCTCCCTCCCAGTCTGAAAAAGCCTAGAATTCATTAGGTAGACCAAGCTAATATGGAACTCACAAACACCCACCTACCTCTGCACTCCTAAATGCTGAGGTTAAAACCATGTGATACCACTCCAGGAAAAACTCATTCTTAGAATATTCAGAAGAACATAGCACTTACCAAGAAGGTACACAGACAGCAAGCAAGCATCTATTGAGAACATATGCAACATCCTAAGTCACTAAGGACTGTAACTTTAAACAACAATGATATTCAGCTAAAATTGAAAAGACTGAAACGGCCAAATGCTGGTAGGAGTGTGTGTCCAGCCGCAGTGGGACACCTTCAGTTACGTCCTTCAATACCTACTGAAATGAATCAGAAAGTTGTTGTGCATCTAACCTGATGATGAATGTTTACAGAACCTATATGCATAAGTTGGAGAGCAACCAAGATGTCATTTGATGAGTTAATTTTAAAAATTGTGCTACAGCCATGAAATAAAACTGTCAGTTGGCAAACCATTCATGTCTCTGCTTTTATTGCCAGTCAGCTTGCTTTGGTTTTTGGGTTTTCCCTTATGGTCCTGCCTACTGGTTTCTTGGTTGTGCCTTCTCAGCTCATCGGAAGGTTTCACGAACAACTTGTTCCCAGAGGCTATTCCCGTGGCTTCCATGTTACATAAACATGGGGTTGGTTTATTCTGTTTGTTTGAGACAGAGTCTCAGTAGGTAACCCTAGCTGATGAGCTGATCTGACACTTGCAACTAACCTAACTATCCTCCTGCCTCTGCTCCCCATCAGACTTGGTTTGTTTTGGGTTTTTATTATCTGAAGGTCCAAACACATTGTTAATGATCATGGAGTGTGTTTACCTCTTCTGGCTTCATCTTTTGTACTAGAAAGTTAGCCCCAGGAGGAAATGGTGCCGCTCATCTAATCTTCTGCCTGGTTTCCAGGACTTAAAATAGTAGCGGTGACATAAAAGATGCTAGTCAACTAACTGTAAGGCAAGCACATAAGTTCTTGACACTCTGCCAGCCCACTAAGTGCAGCCTCTGTCAGGGATTGTATCATCGAATCCCCACAGATTATGATGAATGCTTTCGATGGCTGCTAGCTCATCTGTTATCCCGGGGCTAGTCTTGATTCCAGAGGGTCAATAAAACTGGAGCACCTTGTGACAAACACCTGAAGGATGTAAGACAGTTGTCAAGACATAAGTTATCGGGGCTGGTGAGATGGCTCAGTGGTTAAGAGCACTGACTGCTCTTCCAGAGGTCATGAGTTCAAATCCCAGCAACCACATGGTGGCTCACAACCATCCATATTGAGATCTGATGCCCTCATATGAATAAATAGATTTAAAAAAAAAAAGACATACCTTATCAGGAAGCATCCAGTTTGTGCCAGTTGCTTCCTGTATGTAGCATGGTATGAGTCTTCGCATTCTTGAAATCACCTGCCTCCTCTTCTGTTTCTTGAAAGCTCACTCGCTCTCTCACTTCAAGGACTGATGCGCCAGCATAAGGCGTATCCTGGTTCTCCTATGGCACACACTTCTCCCTTTTATTTTCTTTCCTGATTAGTGATGTTGGTGGTGGTGGTGATGGAGGTATGGCAGTATGGTGGTGTGGTGGTGTGGTAGTGGTAATGATGGTGATGGTGGTAGTGGTGGTGTGCTGGTGATGGTGGTGTAGTGTGGTGGTATGGTGAGCTGGTGATGGTGGTGATGGTGATGATGGTGGTGTAGTGTGGTGGTATCAGGGGCAAACTCGGGTGCAGCCCAGGCATCTTGGCCTCATTTTTGCACTAAATTTTCTTTTTCTTTTTCTTCTTTTTTTTTTTTACATTATTTTACAGTTTACAGTTTTATTACATTGTTATTTATTTCCTGAAGGGAAGAGGGTCCAAAGCAGAGGACAACGTGTAGAAGTCTGCCCTCTTCTCCTCCCGTGTTGGTCCTGGGGATCAAACTCCCTTCATAAGGCATGGCCTGCCTGTGACTGCTGACCGACATTGCTGGCCCTCATTTCTCTCTTTCACACATGATAAGGCATCTCTCAAAATCTGCCCTGTGACACCCACATCGTGCTCTTAAGTCATAACAATTATACCATACATGAAAGATGAAGGAGAGTATTTAAAGCTTGTTATGTAATGAGCATTCCGTGTGACAGAGCAAATGGATGACTGAGTACAAACCCAGAGGCTCAAGTGATAAATATTTTAATTATAATGGAGTTTGATTTCATTCCCAGAGTAACAACAGAAAGCATCTACTGAAGAAAATATTCTGTGCAGTCAAATTATACAAGCATGTCTAACGGCTGGATCATCTACCCAATTGAAAACATGTTTAATTGGTTATTACCCAGAGGACTCTGTATCAACATACCACAGAGGTGCCACATGTTCATGTTTGTTGCTGAGCTAGTCTTAGGACTAAGAAGTGAACCAGCCTAGATGGCCATCGAAAGACAAATGTAGGATATCTGTGAGATCAAGGCACAACCTGTCTACATAGTGAGTTCCAGGACAGCCAGAGCTACATAGTGAGGCCCTGTCTCTAAATAAATAAATAAATAAATATGTGAAGAAAACGTTGTGACATACACAACACATTTTGTGTAAGTCATTTAGCTTTAATGAAAAAAGAGAAATTGTAATATTTGTAGGAAAACAGAAGTGGAAATCATTATGTTAACCCAAATAAGCCAAGCCAGAAAGAGAAAGATGTACTCCATGTTATCTCTTTCTCTGGCTCTGTATGTCTCTCTCTCTCTCTCTCTCTCTCTCTCTCTCTCTCTCTCTCTCTCTCTCTCATACATGTGCGTTGAAACTAAAAGAGAGATCATATGAAAGAAAAGATAAGAGGAGGAAAAGAGAGGGGATGAGACAAACATAACACCAAAGCAAGAGAAACCTTGAAGGAAGAATCAGAGTGAGAGAGAGAGAGAGAGAGAGAGAGAGAGAGAGAGAGAGAGAAGCAAGCCCGATGGAGAGTGGGGGAGGGGAATGGAGCGAGTGGGGGAGGGAACAAGCTAAAACAGCACAAAACATAACACATGTGCATGAAGACTCTGGGAAGGTATCTATTTCTTTGTATGCAAACCCCAAATTTGATTTTAAGAGCAGAAAAAAAAATGCTTAAAAGCACTCCCGTACACCTAACAGAAAATTAAAGTTTGTCAATGTAACATATCTAAAAACTCGGAAATTCAAAATATCTGTAATACCAAGCATTCAGTGTGAAGGAAAAAAAAAAAAAAAAAGGAGAAGCGTTAGATGAACAAGGCTGCACCTGCTCAGCCTAACAAGGGGAAGATCGCCTGGGGCAGCCGGCTGCCTAGGTCTGCACCGCCAACCTCTGAGACAGACCCTGTGATTGACTGCTGAGCCACAGTGGTAGGAGCCAATAATCCTGCGCTGTGGGGCAGGGCTGGCCGTGCAGGTCCTGTCTTGCCTCTTTCTCAGGTTCCCAGCGGCCTCGGAGGATAAATCTACTTCTATCAGATTGCCCTGCAAGCGCAGAGAGTCCACCGTTTTCCGTATCCCCTCCATGACCCTAAGCAGTGGCTGCATATTACAATTGGGGAGTTGACAGAACAGAGTACACTGTCCCCGACTTCATTTTATAAAATCCACAGGGGTCTCGATATCTGTCGGCAATCCCAGCACTTGAGAAGGGGCAGCAGGAGAAAGCATTGGCTGCGTTAGACCATGTCTCAACGAACAAAGCGAGTAAAGTAATAACAACAACAAATTAAATATGGAGGGAGAGGGGACGAGTGGAGGTAAACGTTCTGGTTTTGTGCTTAAGATTTATTCGCTTTTAGTTTACATGAATAAGCATTTTGCCTTTACGTATGTCTGTGAATCACGCGTGTGCCTGATACCCAAGAAGGTGAGAAGTAGGACATGGGATCTGGAACTGAAGTTGCAGTTGGTCGTGAGCTGCCATATGGATGCTGAGAACCGACAGGTCCTCAGAAAGAGCAGCAGGTGCTGCCCAACCCCTTGTTTTTGTCATTTGTAGTCATATCATATACTTCAGAGGTTCTTGTGTAGGAACTGAAGCTGGGGCTCTTCACATGCTAGGATCATGCTTTGCACATGTTAGGGTCATGCTTTGCACATACTAGAATCATGCTTTGCCCATGCTAGGATCATGCTTTGTGCATACTAGGATCATGTTTTGTGCATGCTAGGATCATGCTTTGTGCTTTGCACATGTTAGAGTCATGCTTTACACATGCTAAAGTCATGCTTTGTACATGCTAAGATCATGCTTTGCACATACTAGTCATGCTTTGCACATACTAGAGTCATGCTTTGCACATGCTAGGATCTTCCTTTACTGCTGAGTTATAAAACAATGCTGGGGGGAAAAAACTTAGCAATATCTTGTATTTTTTTTTTCTTCTCTTCTCTTTACCTTTTCTTCACCAGCACATCCCACACAGATTAGCAGTATACAGCTGAACTGCTGAACTACATCCCCAGCCCTGAGATAATTACATGAACAATGAAAAGAGGGCTGGCCACCTTATCACATTTAGAAGCCACAAACTGTAAGGCTGCTGCTGGAAGGGACAAACTTGATTTTTTTTTTTTTTTTTTTTTTTTTTTTAATGAACAGTCCCAGTACATACAGGTATTTCACTGGTGCAAATGATAATGGCTTTGTTGGTCTTTTGTTGGTTGCCTTGAGGCTGACTCTGTTTCCCAGGCTGACCTCTGACCTCCAACTCAACAACTCTTTCCTTGGCCTTCTAATAACTGGACCAATAGACATCTTTGTACGTGGTTCAGTGAAGATAATACTTGTCTTTATATTGATTAAATTAAAATTATCAGAGAGATATTTGTCATGAGAAGGGTGTGTGTTATTCAAGAATAGCGTTATAAATAGTCTGGCAATCCTTATTGTTGCCGTTTAAATGACAGATGATCTTGTCGTGATGACACAGACCCTGTCACCCCAGAACTTGGGGTCAGGAGTTTGAAAGCATTCTCAGCAACAAAATGAATGCAAGGTTGGGTTATGGAAGCCCAGGTCTCAGGAAAAAAAATATTTAAAAATTTAAAAGCCAATAAACAAAACAAACAAACCATATAGTGATTAAAAGTTCAAATGTGGCTCAATTTCCATCTTAGTTCTGTATGCGACAGTAGCAAATATATCACTTCAGACTCAACAATACAATACATGGCACTATTTATATACCCACCTGGTTCTTCAAAACAAATGTTTGAATAACATTTTGATATTTTGAAAAAATTATTTTAGAAGAATTGTGTTATGTATGTGCCTGTTGCTGGGGCGAATGGGAGCTACCTGCGTACCCACCAAGAAGCTGAGCACACAAATGGGGCTCCTGTCTCGAGCCCCAGACCCTGCTCCACCTTGATCCGGAAGCCGGAAGCCGGAAGCCGGAAGCCGGAAGCCGGAAACCACTGCTTTCCCCTCTGGCTCTTCCATTTTGCTGCTATAGAACTTCATCCTTCCTCTGTTCCTCATGTTCCTGGTCAGCAGAGCAATGACACCAAGGAGGTAAAACTTCCGAGACAACCTAGTGGTCCTCATTCAGATGGTAGGGTGTGTGCTTGGTTACTCTGTGAGAAGATCCTGTGAAACATCAAAAACACACACACCCACACACTCATACACACACACACTAGTGGTTGATTGTCAAATCTTTAGAATAACGGCCAGGCTAAATTACAGCTTCAGGGTTGGTTTTTTGGTTTTGGGTTGATTTTTGGTTTGTGGTTTTGTTGTTTTGAGACAAAGTCTTACTATGTGGCCCTGGTACTTTCACTGAAACCCAGACTGGTCTGAAATTCATACTCTGCCTTAGCCTCAGGTACTGGGATTACAGGCCTGAGCCACCACACTTGGTTCTCACATGTGTTTGCTTTTAGACAAGGTCTCATTTATCTCACATGGACATCAAAGTTGTTGCTATGTAGTTGGGAATTTCTGATCCTCCTGCCTCCACTTGCTAAGGACTGCAATTACAGGAGTGAACTGTCACATGTGGTTTATATGGTGCTAAAAACTGAACCCTGATTTTCGGCCCTACTAGAAAACCAGCCTCCAACTGAGCCACATACCCAGCTCCCCAAACTTTTAAGTTTTTGTCTTCAGCCAAATACTTTACAGTGGTCAGCCTTCAATATTTTGCTGTTACTGCTATGTAGCAGGCAGTGGTAAAGGTATATTTTACTTGGCCCAACAGGATCATTGCAATGCCTAAACCTTAGGTCAGGAAAGGGAGTCAAAGGCCAGACCTAAGATCTAGCTTCTAGCTGATCAGTCGGTGTAATGTCAGCCCAGGCAGAAGGGGAAAGGCAGTATCAGGGGCCTACTTTTTCTGGCCCTTTGTAATGCACTAAATCCACTCACATTACTCTTCTTTTCTTTGCATTGTACTTTAAAGCTACCAGTAACACGACCCAAAAGAGTACAAAGAATGAGAAGTGACAAGGCTGGCCGTTTACCAAAGTGCCTGCAAGTTCCCCGGCAATCTGAGTGGATGTGGAAGGATCTTTGCGGAGTGAAGAGTCCACAGACTCGCAGAAACTCTGGGATTGCTAAAGAGTTAAGTGAAATCCTGGGGCTTCTGTTTTCATTGACAGTGAGTAGAAGGTGCTCCTCCTAATCATTGTGGATCTGCAAGATAAACTGTCACCAAGCCTGGATAACTACTAAATGACAGACTGTCCTGCATTACGATAATAGCTACTCAGGAGAGGTTAGGACTAGAAAGTCCTGGTGGCAGAAGGCCTGCTATACTAATTGACTTTTGTGATGGTGTTAGGTCGTGAGCCATAATGAGGAAACATTGGATTCCATCTCTTTGGACTTTAGTAAGAAGCGATTCTTTCCTTGTGTGAGCTCATTAACCCCGTGTGACCTGAGAGCCAGTATTATTAAGTAGAAGACCAACTGCAGCTCTTGTCCAGATGTAGCAGACCGATGCGGATGGCACACAATCCAGGGGTCTTTAATATATATGTCATAAGGATGAGTTATTTTACAAAAATTTCTACCCATTCCTACAACTCTGGGACGATGCTCAGAAAGACTGTACATGTTCTTTATCCCAAACTATTTATATTGGAAACCAACACATAAAAGGTGGACAACGTTCAGATCTTCAGGTGGAAAAAAATAAATAACAGGATTCAAGAGACAAGAGGGAGACACAGATGGGCGGAAAATGAAAAAGCCAAGCAATATAGCATCCTAATTTATTGTCGAACAAAGAAAAGATATGCATCTCGAGGTAGAGAAAAACTAATTTTGGTTTTGAGACATTGCCTTTAAATCCCTGCTTGCCTGGAACTGGAGGTTGCCCCGTCTTGGCCCACGGGATGCTGGGATTGCAGGTGTGGATGGGCATTCCTAGAAAGCAGCTGTGACTGAAAAGGCTGATGGGCCCACCAGGGCCACAGTGCTGTGCGGAGAGGTTGGAATGTTGCAGGTCCAGAATCTGGTTACAGTTTGTCTTGGGTGCTCTTTCATCTGATAAGGAGCTTTTCCTCATTCTCCTCTGCACTGGACCTAACGTCCTGTAACTAACATAAGACAGCATACTGACAAGCAGATTAAAAAAAAAAAAAAAAAAAAAAAAAAACTTTGGATTTTTGCGAAGTTTTGGACAATATAAACTGAGCCTACTTTCCTACCAATCAAAAAGTAGTGAGTATTGTCTGAGAGCATCCAAGGCCAATAGCAAAAGTGCCCCCTCTACCTGATCTAACCCTCTTACTTGATACACCCGCCAATGGATTTGAAAAGTGTCTCCATCATAGCTTTCTTTGTTCTGTTACTGTATAAACAGTTCATAAGGTTGCTGCTTCATTGAAACATGGTATTTGGGATTACCTATGCTCCTGGGTCACCGTTGCTACAAAATAAGCCATGTCTTTTGTTCCTTTGAGATGAAAGCTGTTTCTTTTGTTGACACAGGCATGAACCACCATGGCTAGCCTGAATTTTACAATGTTCTTTATATCTTAAGTAGATCACAAAACCATAAATAGTTAAGAAGGGGGTGAGAGGGAGAAAGAGGGAGAATCCATCGGCCCAGTGTGATGACAAATGCTTTCCATCCTGGCACTCAGGGGGCTGAAGCAGACAGATATCTTGAGAGTTTAAGGAAAGCCTAGTTTGCAAATCGAGCTCCAGACCAGTCAAGGCTACACAGTGAGATATAGTCTCAAAACAGGAACAAGAAAAACAACAACAAAAGACCCCATGACCAAGTATACAGAATTAAAGTGAATCCCCTGACCTGAACAAGTAAATATTTATTCTTCTAAATAAAAAATAAAATAAAAAAGACTTTTAAAACACATTAGTAATCTTAGAAAATTGCTAGTATGAGGCTGGGAATACAGCTGATAAAGTGTTTGTCTGGGAAGCATGAAGTCTCAGGTTCATCTATAGCACCATATAAGCCAGGTATGGCAGCCCACACCTGAAATGCTAGCATACAGGAGCTGGAAACAGAAGGATCAGAAGTTCAAGGTTATCCTCGGCTACATCACGCCTTGTCACAAGTAGAAAATTGCTGGTATAAAAAAAAAAAAAACCACAAACAAATGGAGTATTGCTAAACTGGATATTAGCTTGCTGGTTTTTTTTTTTCTATTATTATTATTTTAGGTGTGAGAGGTTTTTCTAAAAATATTTTATTTACTTGTGGGGAGATGTTGCCTGTTCTTTTTCTGTTTGTTTTCTTTTAGAAGGGCTAAGGAAAGGGTCATTGCTTTATTTTTAAACTTCTCTTCTTCTTTTTAAAAATGTTAGCATGTGTAGTTTGTGTGTGTGTGTGTGTGTGTGTGTGTGTGTGTGTGTGTGTGTAAGATGTGTGTGTGTGGTTTGGTTGTGCATGCTTGTGTGGAAAGTCAGAGGACAGCTTTCAGGAGTCAGTTTTCTGCTTCTACTGTGGGTTCCTGGGATTTGAACTCAGGTTGTGAGCAGCCAGGTACGGGTGCTGGGACCTGAACTCAGGTCCTCTGGAAGAGCAGGGTGTGCTGAGTCGTCCCTCCAGCCTGTTTCCTTACTGATCACTGATCACCTGTTATTTACTCTTTCCTTCTCACTCTGACCTCCCTTCGTTCTTTTTCTAGTTCCTCTAAGCGTAACATTAGCCTGCCAATTCAACCCCTAGCACGGACCAGAACCTGTTTAGACATTTGAGATCTTTTCTGTTTGACTGACACAGACACTGTGACCATGCCTCCATCTACTGTGTCCTGTACAGTTCAGTAGATTGTGTTTCCGTGTTCCATTACACTTTTGAACTCTTCTCTGGCTGTTTGTTGTTAATTCTCAAACATTTGTGAGTTTTTGAGAATCCTCCAGTTGCAGGCTGAGGTGATGAGGGGGCTACCTGACAAAGGGTTCCAAAGAGTTTCGGTCCTTTGAAAATTGTGAAGCCTTGTTTGCCACAGAATATGAGATCTTTCTTGGAGGACATTCTCTGTGTGCACGGAAGAAAGCAAGCCTCTCCCTGTTGGGACACTTCGAATGTCTGTTAGGATCTTTTGGCTGAAAGTGAAGCTTCTAAAGCCTTTTCTGATCACTGCTCCTTTTTCCGTGAGGAATGGTGACTCCAGGTTTATAGGACGCACTGTGTAGCCTTGAGTTTCTGCAACTCCAGCTGCCACCTCCCCAGTGCTGGCATCAGGCCCAGCTTCTCTTACCCAATTTGCAAATGAACATGAGTATTATTGACTAGATGCACACTGAGGCTCCGAGTCCCCAGCTGGGACGTTCAGTGGCCTTCTGAATCAGAACTGGAGATCCGCTCAGCAAAGACAGAAAGGGGAGCCACATTATGACCATTTGCATGCCCGATTCCTTCCTCAGACAAGCACCTAAATTAAACAAACCGTGTAACTCCCTTCACAGTGTCTGGATAACATGGTCCCTACTCAATACATGTTTGCTACCAGGTTGTTTTTCCATCAATATAAAGAAAATACTGTTTGTACTACCTAGTCATGTTTTAACTTTAAACAATAGGGTCAGCTGACTATAGCTTCTCTCCCGAGTTGCAACAGTGTGAAAGGATTGTGTGAACCTAGGAGCTCAAGGCTCCCTTGGGCAACAGAGTGAGGTCCCACTCCAGAATTTAAACAGTAGCAGAGCCAAATGAAACCTACGTTTTTGATACATTTATTTACATTTTCAGTGTGTGTACATTTATTTATTTATTTAATATGTGTGCCCATGTATGTGCATGTGTGTGTGTGTGTGTGTGTGTGTGTGTGTGTGTGCATGTGGCAATCAGAGGACAACCTACAGGAGTCAAGTTCCACCTTCTGCCATGTGGGTCCTGAAGACTGAACTCAGGTCCCAGGATTTAGTGTCAATGCCTCTGTTCTCTGAACCATCTCAACAGCCCACAACTCACGGGTTTGACCTCTGACTAATCCATAAATACCTTTTACTTTTGTATTTATGCTCTGGATTGACTCTTGGACCTTGTGTGCTAAGTACACAGCCTGTCCTGAGCCACACCCTAGGCCCTAAGCAGTCTTTAATGAATAATGTTATAGGGTTATAAACAGGCTGCCTCTTGCTACACACTGTGAAATGTTTATTCTGGCCTCACTCAGGAGGGATGCCGTTGAGAGCCTGGCTGACAAAAGACAGATGATGAAATCTTAATGACTTCCGAGAGACTGGGGAAGGATTCATGGTCAACACCATCAGATCCTCCTTCTGCTCACCAAGATCTTGTGGTACTTTTCTGCCAAGATCTCTGGCCCGAGGGGAAGGAACCCTTATCCTACTCCTTTGCACTCTCTGGGGCCACAAGCTCTCTAACATCCTGTGGGGGAGGCGCACTCTTGCGGGCAAAGAAGTAGGTCAAACTAGGCTGAATTTTAAATAACTCGGTATGATTGGAAATCCATGGGATTTGCTCAAAATGTTCTTAAAAAGTAGCCCATGGGAATTAGGTAGAGCACAATTTGACTTAGGAAAAGACATTTTCTGTTTCTATGTTATTGGGCACAGTCTGCTTATGGAACCAGTTATGTGCGCTTTTCTGGCAAAAATACTCTGAACCCTTCAATTTATTATTATTACTGTTATTGTTATCATTATTATTATTATGAAGTTTATAGGCTCGATAACTACAGGCTAATGCTACTGATCATCCAAGGGATCCAGCTAGGCCTGGAGTCCCAGCTGTTTGAGAGGCAGAGGCAAGATGAAGAGGCCAAGCCCCGTCTGGCTGACACAGTTGGTTCAAGGCCAGATGGTGTGATGAGTGAGGCTCACAAAGAAGGTTGCTGCTGTAGTGCAGTGGTCAAGCACTGGTTTAACAACTAAGAAGCCCTGGGTTCAATTCTCAGTATTGTAAAAAAAAATAAACATACAAAAATACAAAAATGAGGTGCCTGAGTATAGCCCCTACCAAAGTGACCAGCATTGTACTTAAGAATAATGTTGAATGTGTGTGTCTGTTTGTTGTATGTCTATTGTCTTCTTTAATCCCCCTGCCTAACAAGATGCCTGACACATAGTAGGCCTTTAAGTATGATACAGATGGGCTAGGGGTAGAATTCAGTAGGTAGCAGAGCGTGTACCTAAAAATAAAGGAGTTTATAAATTCAAGACATTACATCTTTCTCCTAAGGAAAAAGCTGACTGGCGAGCATCCTACGGCAGCAATACAGGCTGAATGTGCTGGGTGACCAACCCTTTTGGATAAGATTACAGAGTTATCGAACTAATAATCAGCTTCATTGTCCACCAGACTGCTCCCGGCAAACACAGGTATTGTAACATTGTTACAGTGTTAAAAAGCATCAACACTTCTCTTTAAAGTCCATTCTGTTCCCAGCAGGCTTTGATGCATTTATTGTGGAGGAGTCCACTGGAGAACAGTTACAAGTCAACCTTTATTTCCCAGTGGCGTCATGCTGAGCTGGACCGTGGAACATGACCAGAGGCTGGCTATTCTACACGGTCCGTTTAACTTATTCCAGTAACTCATTAACTATTTGTATTCCTGAAGTCACAATCTCGTGCCTGGGCGTAGACTCTCACCAGTGTGTTTGAAGGCGGGTACTCTTAGTCCAAGCCCTCTCAGGCACCCTCCTGCTGAGCTGCCTTGTATTCACCCAAGATGGTCCCTCCAGTGTTTGTCTTGGCATGCAAACTTTGGACTTCAAATTTGTGCAAAACCTTTTAGCTGAACTTTGTCTAGTGATTCATTTCTTATAACAACTTGGCACCCACTCAAATATGCACATGGAAACAGTGGTGTGGTGCTGAATTCTAAAAGTCTATTTAAAAGGCAAATGTAACACTGTTTTGTTTATACTCCCCCCCCTTCTCTCTTTCAGTGTGTGTGTGTGTGTGTGTGTGTGTGTGTGTGTGTGTGTAGTAAGTGTATGTGTGTGTTTCGGGCTCTAAGAACAATGAGATTGACATTAAGATAGTGGTTGCCTCAGAATGACAAGTTTGTTGACCTGAGCACAGTGTCTAATGTCTAGATACAATGTTTTCAAAAAACAAGTTCTTAAGTTCTTAAGTTCTTAAGTTCTTTAACATGAAAACTCCTGCTTGAGTGGTGCCTTCTGGCTCAAGCACTTAAGATGGTGGAGGCAGGAGGATCAGAAGTTCAAGGCCAGTCCATGTTCTGGTAGATCCTGCCTCAAAACCAAAACAAAACAAGGACACCAAGTGGGGAGGAAAAGATAACCCAGTTGGCAACAATGTAGACATTTGTTTCAGTCTTGTACACCTTTTGTCCAGTAGCATATGAGTCCACCCAGTAACGAAGAAAAAGAAAAGTAGCTGTTAATTTAAAGTATACTTAAATTGTATTACAATCAAAGAACTACAGGGAGCCCTGGCTGGCCTGGAACTCTGTGCCTTGAATTCACAGAGCTCTGCCTGACTGTCTCCTGAAGCTGAGGTGGTGGCTGGCAGTGCAGGGAGGAAAGGTGTTAAATGGAATGTCCCACAATTCCTCTCTCTTTTTTTTTTTTTCCTTTTCTAACGTAACTGTTTCCTACCTATGGGTGACATTTTTTAAAAGGGCTCCCTACTTCTTTTATTTTTATTTTATTTGTTTGTTTTCCAATACAGGGTTTCTCTGTGGGGCCCTGGCTGACCTGAAATCTGTCTGCCTCTTCCCTTGCCTTTGCCCCTGCCTCTTGAGTTCTGGGGCTAAAGGTGTGTACCACAACTGCCCACCTCCCTGCTTCTTTCAAATAAAATTAGTGATTGTAATCTATAGTAAAAGATCAAGAAAAGTAATCAGCTATGGTGGCTCATTCTTGTAAGCCCAGCACCTAGGAGTCTGAGGTTGGAGAATTGCAGTGAGCTTGAAGCCAGCCTGAGCTACACTGTGAGGTCCAGGATAGCCTAGACTCTGCCTTAAGAGTAAAACCAATAAATAAATAAATAAATAAATAAATAAATAAATAAATAAATATCAGTTCCCTCAAAATTAGTTCTGCTTAATTTTGTTCATATCATACTTTTGCAACCACTGTCATTACTTTATAATGTTATTTAAATTATTGAAAAAGAATAAGGCTTCCTTGATATTGTGGATAAAGATGCCCAGAAAGTCTACACTAAGTGTATCTGAGTGATCCAGAAGTTATCATAAGTTAACCACTAGTACACAATTAACATTAATTTACAACTGCTGCAAGGATGACTGTTGCTACCAAAGACCATGCTGTGGTAAATTTTTCTAAGAGAGAAAACCTTTTTGGCCTGCCCATCTGAGCAGTATCAAGCGATAGTGTGACTCTATTCCCGTCAGACATTTGCAACATAATACACGAGTGTTTTCACCTGTGTGTGTCCAGACACTGTATAATGCTGCCCCCTCAAACATGGTCATGTCTGAGAGTAAACAAGAGGTATCATGAGAATTCAGCACATTAGTGAAAGACGTCATTGCAGAAAGACTGGTGTCACTGTGGGTCCTTACCTGAGAGCTTTCCAGAGCATTTGGTTCAGAACAGATTAGATCTTATTTTTGCATCCCTGAGTTCTCTTTGCATTGTGAGATGTACTCGGGTTATCATTGCCAGGAGAGGGTTTGTTTTTGTTCTCTTTAAAAATTTTCCAAAATAAATATGAAACATTTTTACCAAAAGAAACAGAGAGGACAGCCAAGAAGCAGGAAGGCAGGCCAAGCTGGCAGGCAGGCAGGAAGGAAGGAAGGGGGAAGAAAGGGCTGAGGAAAATGAGATAATTTATTAAAGATTTCTCTAGTGGGTAAATGCAATTTAGGTAGGCAGTCTCAAGTTTCTTGTGAGAATGAGAAAGTTTATCCAGTGTGACTTGGAAAACATGTCAGAAGTTATCCAAACAACTCTAGGGTGACTCTCCTAGGAAGTGAGATGCCTAGTGTGAGCCAGCCAGGTTATGATGGATTTGCAACCAGGCTAGCCTCCAACTCTCAGTTCTCCTGAATGCTGATGTTACAGATTGGGCCATCATTCCCAGGCTCAGGGTTGATTAAAGGTATGTATAATGAATCTTCTCGTAGATTCCTAGTGGGGGGGGCTGTGTATACGTTCGTACACTCAAGCCAAAAAAAACAATTTTTTTGACAGCATAAGACATTTAAACTTTTAACAGTTTGATTCTATATTTGTGAATTCATCATAGATAGAGTCTTATATAAGGAAGTTAGAAATAATGTAAATTCAATTATAAGAGAATGATACATCAGTTAATGTACAGTGCATTCATTAACTAGAATCTTATATTAGTATCAAAAAGACACTTTCAAAGGATGGACATGCCTGTGGAGAGTGGGAAACAGTTTGGCAGGAGTGCAATTGAAGTGACAAAGTTATTTTGTTGTGTTTTCCTTCAAGATAGGGTTTTTCTGCATAACCCTGGCTGTCCTGGAACTTCTTCTATAGACCAGGCTGGCCTAAAATTTGTAGAGATACACCTGCCTTTGCTTCCCAAGTACTGGGATTAAATGTGTGTGCTACAACCCCCCAGCGACAAAATTATTTTTAAAAGAGATTTCAAGGCCTATGAATGTACATCAGTTGATACAGTGATGTCTTTACTGATGGAGCCAGGCTGCCTCTGTAACGTTTAAAGGCCCCAAATCAAGTTGGCCTTTCTCTTCCTACTTCCCCTAAAGTGCGTGGTCTGTGGGTCAGAAATGAGTAAGTACAGAGTCATCCTCCTGTTGGGAAAGAAGGGGAGAGTGAGTAAGTAGAGTCATCCTCCTGTCGGGAAGGAAGGGGAGAGGCGGGGTGGTTTACACAGAGGTTTCTCTCTTGTGGGGGGCAGGCATGGGGACACACTCCATCATTTGTTTTGAATGGTTTTGTATTCTTCTGCCCTGGGTGGCCTGGAAAACTGTCTGTGTAAATCAGTCTGGCTTCAAACACACAGTAAGCCTCCTGCCTCTTACGTACAAGGATTGTAACTGTGGGCTAGCCTGGCACTACTCATTACTTACCTTGCTTTATGATGTTTATGAACATGGCTTGTTTCTTAACAAATGTCTTCCTTCTTCTTTTTTTTTTTTCTTTTCTTTTCTTTTTTTTTTTTTAAACAGAGACTCATTTAGCCCAGGCTGGCCTTGAACTTGCTATGTAGATAAAGTTACCCTTGAGGTCTTGATTTCTACTTCAGTCTCCCAAGTACCATTCCTTAGGCTCTGTAGTCCAGGCTGGCCTTGAACCTATGGTTAACCTACCTTACTCCTCTAAATGTTGTGAAT
Organism: Arvicanthis niloticus; assembly: GCF_011762505.2. Taxonomy (NCBI): domain Eukaryota; kingdom Metazoa; phylum Chordata; class Mammalia; order Rodentia; family Muridae; genus Arvicanthis; species Arvicanthis niloticus. The sequence continues at coordinate 80,086,122 of NC_047666.1, read as the reverse complement.
CAACAAGCATTATTATCAAACTTTTTTTTATTTAAATATGTCAAACTATATGTGCTCCCACCTAAAAATATGCAAATATCTATTATATATATCCTCACTTTTACACTGGATATTTTATTTTAATTTGTCTTTTTTTTTTTAATCTGGAACCAAAACAAATGAAAAAAGTATTTCTGTAAGCCAGATGTGATGGTGTATGCTTGTAATCTTAGCACATAGGAAGTAGGCACAGGAAGATTAGGTGTTCAAGGGATAGCCTTAACTACACTCTGATCCAGCCTGGGTTATGTTAGACCTAGTTTCAAAGAAATATAATTAAAAAAAAAAACAGTGTGGTGGTTTGAATAGGTATGGTTCCCATAGACTCATGTGTTTGAATCCTTAGTCACAGGGAGTGGCACTATTGGGAGGTGTGGTCTTGTTGGTGGAGTAGGTATGGCTTTGTTGGAGGAAGTATATCAAGGTGCAGGCAGGCTTTGAGTTCTCCTATGATCAAGCTCTGCTCAGTGTGGCACACAATCTGCTTCTGCTGCCCTCAGATCAAGATGTAGAACTCTCAGCTCCGCTAGCACCACGTTAGCCTGTACACTGCCATGCTTCCCGCAATGATGATAATGGTCAGAAACTGTAAGCCGGCCCCAGTTAGATGTTGTTCTTTATAAGAGTTGCTGCGGTCATGGTGTCTCTTATAGCGGTGAAACTTTAACAGCAACAAAATCGTCACAACTTTTTTTTTTTAAACTCACTGTGTAGACTGGGATGGCCTTGAACTTACCAAGATCTGCCTGCCTGTTTCCCTAGTGTTGGGACTAAAGTCATGTCCGACCATGCTCTGCCCAGTAATATCTTTTTTTAAGGAGACGAGATGAGGCTATGACTGGGGTACGGTGGATACTCATGGTTGTGACAACTGCTCATCAGCATGTGCACCTTGGAGACCCCCTTGCTACAGGAAAGATTGATGCCATGCCTCAGGGGGACCCAGGTCAGCATGCTGTACCACAGCCTTGGGTCTTGGGTTCAGGGCATTCTTTTGCTCCACCCTCCCCAGGAGTCGTATTTAGAGGAACCAGCTCCAAAATGTATTTTTAGAAACTGAAAAACACAGTCCTAATAGATGAACAGAAGTGTTTTGCTAACATGTCAAGGGCTAGAAGTCCCTGAGATAGACAGGCAGGTCAGGAAGCTGCTGCAAAGACAAAAAGTCCCTGTTAATTAAGTTCAGGAGCCCTGCCAGCCCTTACAGAGCTAACAAGTCACCTTCTGTCCTGGCCACACCAAGGGCAGGGAGGGCCGAGACGTAGCCAGTTGCTCACATGACGTCAAAGAGGAAGGCAGAGAGGAGTCAGGGCTCAAAGACTCAAAATTGCTTCCGTGTTTTTGATTTAAAAAAGTTTTGTTCCATGTCTAAACATAATTGACACAGCTCGAACCCTGCTGCTTTTTTTGATTAGAAAGGAAAGATTAATTGCCAGGCTTTGAACCTCACAAGGTGGTTCCTGGGATGTTACCCAGACACTCAACAGCTCAATTAAAATTATACTTATAAATATGTGGGATGAGGTCTCAGGTTTAGACCTTTTTAGTCAAAAGATAAAAGACAATAAGATGAAACCAGAATACGGAAATGATCTTTAAAACCTGAACAACCCCTATACTAATGGCTCTACTTTTGCGAATATCTGAAATTTTTCATAATGAGATGAAATCTGTTTTTTTTTTTAATTAACGTTTTCACAAGCATGTGAAGCAGTACATCTCATCGTGACAAATTCATAAGGTTTTACTCTTAGTCACCACCTTTCCCCCACTGTCCCATCCCCTCCCTTTTATTGTAGGCCTCTGGTCTCCATCCCCAAAATCATCCCTTAATCTCATATTTTTTTACTTACCAATTTTTACTTTTCTTTACTCACTACTTTTTCCACCCTCAGTTCTCTTTTTACCTCTTATAGTCCTCTTTCTAATTCTCTCTCTCTCTCTCTCTCTCTCTCTCTCTCTCTCTCTCACACACACACACACACACACACACACACACACACACACATGTGCGTGTGCGCGTTCTGCTCCATAGCCCAGCTGGGCTAGAACTACGATGAGAAGAACTAAGATGTTCAGATCCTCCTTAATAAGCCAAAAACTCTATCTCACATTAAATCTGCTGCTGTGGTTACATACACAACAAAATTAAATGAAAATATTCTAGTACCACGGAGTTTGCTCCATGGCCCAAGAGTTGCACACCCTAAATCCTGACAGTTTCTTTCGTTCCTTCGTCTCCCTAGCTCACACCATCGTTTCCCCAACTCATGGTGTGTGTGTGTTTGTGTGTGTGCTTGTGTGTGTGTTTGTGTGTGTGTTTGTGTGTGTGTGTTTGTATGTGTGTGTGTTTGTGTGTATGTGTTTGTATGTATGTGTTTGTGTGTGTTTATATGTGTGTGTTTGTGTATGTGTGCGTTTGTATGTGTGTGTGTGTGTGTGTGTGTGTGTCTGTCTGTCTGTATAGACTATCACTATGTGTCTGTTTGTGTGTGTCTTCATGCCCAGGTGTCTGCCTGTTCCTCTCTCTCTCTTGAAATCTCACTTCTACCACCTCTGTGCACCTGTGTTAGTGGCCCTAGTTTCCATATTCTATTCTGTTATCCCATTAAAGCGCACAAGATGAAAAGGAACTTATTTCAGAGCACTGATGACCTTTCCAGCCTGGATTGTTGGAAGGGGTTAAATCGTGGTTTACAGTCTTTGAACATTAGGCTGAAAGTTTGACCCGGACTCACGTGTGCTTCCCTTGCTTTCTTTGGCTCTACTCAGCTTAGCAACAGTCATGGACAATTGACCATGAATCTTGGGCTGTTACTGCTCCACCTGGCAACCAGGAGAAAGCAATATCTGAAGAGACGCCCTTTGACAGGCCAGTGAACTGCAATCATGTCAATATTGGGTGCCCTTAGATACTTTAATGAACTCTAGTCACATGCCAACCTTGGAGGGGACAGCATGAGCAACCAAGGCTCCATGGATCAGCAGGGGATACTAGGATATTTAGTTGCACGAGGCAAATATCTTTAACTATTTTTATTTTAAAAAATTGAGTATTTGTGTGTGTTATGTGTGTGTGTGTGTGTGGTGTATGTGTGTGTGTGGTGTGTGTGTATGAGTGTATGCAGGTGCCTATAAAGGCCAGAAGTGTCATATCACCTTGGAGTTGGAGTTACAGGTAGTTGTGAGCCATCATCCCTTGTGGCAGCTGGGAATCAAACTCAGATCTTCTGCAAGAGCAGTATGTATTCCATCACTGAGATCTCTGTGCCCCACGTCTAAGGTTTTAAACATGAAGCAACCAAGGCACATGGAAGATCACCAAGAACCACATAACACTCAACAGATGCACATAAGCCAGACCTTACAAAGACTAATCTTCGGTCATTTTGCCTGTGGATTTTTGCCAGTGTGAGTTTAAGCTTTCCCAATTCATTTAACTCCTCCTACCCAAGGAAAACCACGACCCTACACTCGCTGTGTCTACATAAACATTTTACACACACATGAGCACTATATAGAATTATTCTAAACTTTTATAAACAATACAAGTTATTCTGCAAACCACTTTTTAAGATTAAGATTCCATTACAAATTAAATGAGCTCACAATTTTTAATTAGACTAATTTATTTGTTTCATGTGTTTGATTATCTCTTTTTAATACAAGGCCTTGCTTCTGTAGCCCTGGCTGACCTCAAACTTGCTATGTAGCTCAGGCTGACCAAAATTCATTAACAATCCTTCTGCCTCAGACGCCCGAGTGGGATGCTTGGATTCCTTTTACACTTACTCATTGGGGTTCTTTAGTAAAACTGAATATTCCCTTCTCCATCTGTGATAAGATGAGACATTTTGCCTCTGACCCTTGTTCCTGCCAGAGAGATGAAACTATAAGAATTTGGGAGTGTTAGGAGTCTGTCTCTTGTTCTTAATGCGCCCACTCCTGCACAGGCGCCTAGAGGCTCAGAATGGGAGACAGAAAGCCCAGGCCTTAATCAGAAACTTGAAACGTCCAGTGCCATTTCCAGTGTCCTAGGAGAAGACAAGAGTTGGAGACCGAGTTACTCTCCATAATAGCCATGACCATTCCCACACAGCAAAACTTCCGACAAAGACAGGCCATTGAGTTGGCTCAGGGATCACATGATCTGGTTCCTGGAAGCCACCATGGAAGGAGGAAACCAGCTCTCAAAGTTACCATCTGACCTCTGTTAGTCAGTGTTCTGTCCACCTCAGGGCATAGCCGCTAAGGAGACCTCAAGGAGTTTGCCTGCCCTCATCCCACACTGTTGCTGCGCCTATACTGGGCTTCAGGGAAGTGTGGAGACACTGCTCTGGGAAACTGTTTATCTTTCCACCGAGCAGACACACAGAATGGAAACCTCTACTCAGTGCATTCATATACCACACTTACATCACACACACTCGCAATAATCATCACCTATATTTTAAAATAATTACTCAAAGAGCTGAGTGTGGGGACACAGGACAATAGCCCTAGAAGCAGAAGGATCACAGGCTTGCGGTTACCTTATGGCAACTTAACAAGCTTGTCTTAATAAACAAATTAGGTCTGTGTGTGTAGCTCAGTGGCAGAGCGCTTGCCTAGGTTGTGATAGGCTCTAGGTTAATCTCCAAAGCCATTAAAATTCCAAAAATATGGCTCAGCAGACCCCAGCATCACAGGACACAGGAGCTTGAAGTTGGGACTCTTTCAGACTTACTAGTCTCCCTCCCCCAAACACCCCCCCCCAGTTCATTTATCACCTTCTAAAAAGTCCTTTCTCTATTCAGAGAGAGATAGTGTCATGGCCTCAGACCCACTGCGTTCCTGAGTTCCATATCCTCAGTCAGGCCTCTAACTGAAGAGTGAAGATCGCACATGCGCGGTGTTGTGAGGGAACTAGAACCTACCTAGACAGAGAACACATAGACTATTCCAGAAATATTTAAGAATCGTGAATTAGAACATATAAAATATAGCGAAGACCAAAAGAACCTAGACCCATTAGGAACTCACACCTACCCCACCCCCCAACCCAGGCCAGTGTGAACTGTGGTGATCCCCCAGCCTCAGACTCCCAACTGCTGGGATTACATTTGTGAGCAACCACACTGGACTGAATAGATTTCTTACTTCTTTAAACAATTCAGTGTAGCAACAGGCCTAATAACTACCATCCCTTTGAAGAAGGGTTTGACCACACATTATATTTGAAAAAAATTAGAATATTCTCTGGGTGGAAAATTCATAGTTACTACTAATACTGTGTCAGAACTCGGGCCATGAATGAGGCATGTGAGGAGATTTCTGAGAGTATGGAAAGAAAATTCCAAGTGAACAAGAGAAGGGTCTTGTCATCTCTGTTCCTCCAAAACATAGATTTGTACTGGGACTGCACTTTCTTGCCCTCCCAGAAGTAGTAAATACAGTGGGTTTGGCTTCAGACTGTTCAACATCTTTCCCATTATCATTCAGAATGGTATTTCCAAGAGCAAGTTGTCCTCGTGACTGTACAGCCTCAACTCATGTGGCCTTGCCCTTGTGACTGTATACAACTTAAACCCAAGTGAACTTTGCTCATGATGGCTTTGCCTACCCCCCTTCCTTCCAGAATACCCTTAGATAATAAATTATCAAATGCTCTGAGTAAAGCTGGCTGTTGCATGAGACTTCAGTCCGCCTCGTTTTTAGGCTCCGTTCTCCCAGGTTCATGCCACCAACTAGAGCAGTAACCATATGACACTTGGTTTGTTATGGAAATCACAATTAAAGATTTTTTAAAGCTGAAGGTTTCTTTCTAATTAGTTTAAAAAAAAAAAAAAAAACCTTTTTTTGAGAGAAGGTCTCTCTGTGTAGGCTTGACTGGTCTGGAACTCCCTGTGCATACAAGGCTGGCATCAAATTCACAGAGGTGTGCCTGTGTACACCTCCCGAGTGCTAGGGTTAGATGCCCACCACCATGCCCACCTTAACTTACTTTTATTCAAACTCTCTCTCTCTCTCTCTCTCTCTCTCTCTCTCTCTCTCCCTCTCTCTCTTTCTCTCCCCCCCTCTCTCTCTTCCCTCCCCCTCTGCATGTGTGTATATGTGTGTGTGTGTGTGTGTCTGTGTGTGTGTGTGTGTATGGAGAGAGAAAGAGAGGGGGGAGAGAAAGAGAGAGGGAGAGAGAGAGAGAGAGCAATCTGTAGATCAGGCTGGCCTTGAACTCAGATATCTGCCTGCTGCTGCCTCCCAGAGTGCTGGAATTAAGGGTTTATGCCACCACGGTCACCTAGTACAGTGTGTACTCTTGACCAGTGAGCCATCTCTCCAAACCATAACCGAAAGTGTTCTAAAATGAGGATGTAAGATTTTCTCAGCCAAGGTCATGAACTTGAGATTAAGGACCTCTGTCCCTGAGTGTGTCTTTAGGGATGAACCTGAGTCATAGGCTTCAAGTTGAGCTCATTGAGGGAGATGAGCACAGAGTATACACACCACTGCTCTGGAGCAGTCTATGGTTCCTGTGTATGACGACCGTGGCCCTAACACCAAGGGCCAAGGATAAAGGGCTGTGGCTAGTGGTGACAGAACCCCAATCTTCAGATATCTTCCCTTGTACTGCAAGAACTTTGGTGACTGACTAGGAACCTTATAAAACAGATACTTGAGAGGGTTGGTTTCCCTGAGGGATTTTGTTGTTATTGGAGACAAAGTAGGAGTCTGGCTATATAGGCCAGGCTGACCTTGAACTGGTAATCTTCCCACCTAAGTGTCCAGAGTGTTGGTGCTACCTCACCAGGCTGGTATATAAACCTCATTCATGGGCATGTTAATATGGTGATATGGTTTACTAACATGAATTCTGCTTCTACTTGCAAACCTAAAAAGACAATAATGTAAGCTGAAGCAGAATAAGCTTAGGGCAGAGATATAGACTCATTAAAATTATTTTGGTTTTTACTACTTTCTCATTCTTCAGTTTTTGATTTATTTATTTATTATTTAAAGGTTCTCATTGTGTATCTCTTGCTGTCTTGATCTTACTATGTAGACCAGGTTGACCTTGAACTCAAAGAGATCTCCCTGCCTCTGCATCCCATGTGCTGAGATCACTATGTAGACCAGGCCGGCCTTGAATTCAAAGAGATCCATCTGCCTTTGCATCCCGTGTGCTGAGATCACACGTGAGTGCCACAACTGCCTGTCTAATGTTTTTGTTATTATTATTTCTATTATTATTATTGTTATTATTAATGTCTAAGGCATTTGAGCTGGTCAGTATGTTATAAATTGACCTTATAATCCAATCTGAGAGTCTCATTGAAACAGGGGGAGGAAGGAAAGTAGTAAGGTGGATGATGAGGAGGTTGTGAGAGCTGGCGGGGAGGCTGGAGACAGTGGTGGTATTAGTTGTGGGGAATACAAATCTCCCAGAGTCCCTATTGTGCTTCAAGATGCCTTCCTCATAGAAGGGGCACCGCACAGGAGGCCCAGCAGCAGCTGCAGAGTCCTCAGCTGCAGCGCCATCAGCAGGCTAGCTCTTCTGGTCCAGTCTCTAGGACAACAGGAGGCATGGTACTCAAGGCCCAAAGCAGGCCGGCCACTGCCAGCCTGGAAGAGGAGCCGGAGAGATGCATCTTGCACAGACCAATCAGGATCTAACTAGAAGATGGCAGGCAGCCAAGTGATGTGCTCAAACAGACCTGGGCCCTGAGGGACCCTACAGCTGCAAACAGTGTAGACAACACAGGCAGGAAGATAGACAGCCTCCACCACCACAGCCATGGTTGCCTCTTTGGTCATCTGCCATGGGTCATCCTGCAGTGGCAGACTCTGAACTTCTCATCCTCTTTGCTCTTCCTGCTGTGATCTTGAACCCCACACACTGTGACCACCATCCTCTCCCACTTCCCACTGATTGGCATATTGACAAGGACTGTCCCGAGTCAACAGAAGTGGAAATGGTGAGGATTAGGAGAGGAATGGGGACCAAGAACTCAGAGCAGAGTGCTGTTCAGTCTCTTGCAGGAGGCCAGTGCCTGCAGTCAGACCATTGTGTGCAGTGAGGCCCTTGTGTGCAGTGAGCCCAGTGCCTGCAGTGAGACTATTGTGTACAGTGAGGCCCTTGTGTGCAGTGAGCCTAACGCCTGCAGTGAGAACACTGTGTGCAGTGAGGCCAGTGTATGAAATGAGGCCATTGTGTGCAGTGAGCCAGTGCCCACAGTGAGGTCATTGTGTTCAGTGAGGCCAATGCCTGCAGTGAAGTCAATGCAGTACATGCAGTGAGGCCATTGTGTGCAGTCAGACCAGTGCCTGCAGTGAGTCTAGTGCTTGCAGGTGAGGGCCAGTGCCTGCAGTGAGGTCAATGCCTGCAGTGAGGGTCAGTGGTCGGTGCAGTACATGCAGTGAGATTTCAGAACATGAACGAGGAGCCATCTACCCAAGCACATGTCTTTAGCATTTAAAAGTAAGTTGTGCTTGACAACTTGAAAATGAGACAGCATAGCAATCGAAGCCTCTTTAAAACACAAAGGGCCAGGCTAGGTGGTGGTAACTCATGCCTTTAATTCCATCACTCAGGAGGCAGAGGAATGCAGATCTTTATGAGTTCAAGACAAGCCTGGTCTACAAAGCAAGTTGCAGGACAGTCAGGGCTGTAGAACATGTCTCAAAAGGAAAAACCAAAACCAAAACCAAAACCAACAACAAAAAAGCCACAAAGAGCCCATAGCCCAAACTACTACAATACAGAGGGCAAAAAAAGCTATTTTCTTTTTCTTCTTTTGTACCTTCCAGCCTGCTTGTTTGTTTGCTTCCTCCCTTCCTTCCTTCCTTTTTCCTTCCGTCCATCCTTCCTTCTGTTCTTCCTCCCTTTCAAGACAGGGTCTCTTTCTGTGTGTAATAACACTAGCTGTCCTGGAACTCTTACGTACACCAGGCTGGCCTTGAGCTTATGGGGATCCACTTGCCTCTGCTTCTTGAGTGCTAGGATTAAAGACACTACTCCCAGGCCAGTTTTCATCTCTATTTATTCAGTGCTGAGGAACAAAATTCTGAGCATCATGTCTTTTAGGCAAACACCATGCCACCGAGGTACCTGTAGCAAAACCAAAATCAATCATCAAAGCTCTGATGCTGAATGTAACCGATCTTCTGTTGGACGCATTTGCTATCGGGAGCACATGGGCAGTAATCATCATGCCCAGTGTTTGGTCCAAGATCAAGTGTAAAAACATTGTTAACTGTGAAGTTGCTTCTTGTGTTAATGGAGCCAAGATTTTAAACGCCGTGGCTCTCCTTTTCATAAAAGCATAAGCTTTTCAACAAAACTGAATGAATTTAATTGAAGCGGTCTTTGGATCTATCTTACGGTTATGTTTCACAAAGTGACTTGTAAAGGGATTTGGTGTACCTGCAGTTGCCTTTCTTTGTCTTGGGCGTAGTCTTTTAAAATACCTATGCGGCTAGGTGTTGTGGTTCACACCTCTATCCTCAAGATTTGCACAAGTTCAGTATTATTCTGGGATATATTGTGAGTACCAGATTAGCCAGGGAAACACTGCAGGCAGGACCCTTCTCAAAACCAATCAAAGCAAATAAAAATAACTACTGTGGGGCTGGGCTATATAGCTCAGCAGTGTAGTGTATCTAGCTTGAGTGTAGCCCTGGGTTCTGCCCACAGAACCTACTCCTGCAAATAGCAACAATAAAAGTCCTCACACTTGGCTAATTTCTGACCTGCAGATTTTCAGTAGCTAATGCTGTCACTACAGTTTCCATAGTTGATGTAGACAAGAGCAAGCATGTATGGATTCACTCCTGTCCGCAGTGTTCTTAAGGAAATACAAAGGTGAGTGATTCATCTACTATCAGCTGGCCGTGGTGGCATATGCCTGTAATTGCTGCACTTCAGAGGCTGAGGCAGGAGGATTGCCATAAGTTCAAGGTCAGACTGAGTTACACTGTTGTGTGTATGTGTGTGAGTGTGGTTCTCTGGGACCACTAAGGCCAGCAGAGTAATGGTCTGCCTGAGGCAGGAAGGTAGTTCAATTCAAACCCTGGAGTCTGACCCTGAGTGGTTTATTTAGGCATATTTAAGTACAGCACAACTTGGTGGGGGGTGGAATTCCTGGTGATAATTATGTCAATGCTGTGTGCACAATAAATCACATAGTAAGCTAAGCAAAGATCAGACGGGATTGTGTCAAAACTCTAAAGTGCAGGTGACACCTCCATAAAGATGGGTTCTATAGATTGTCTACATGTGACACCTTCCGTAAAGACAGTATCTAGACTGACTGAGAAAAACTGGGTTACTATAAGGGTCTGGGGAGTGTTGTCTCTGGCCATATAGATAGAGCCAAGGTCACCAGGCAATTAACTGTATCAGTCCCAGCCTTCAGGGTGGCTAACAGGTTATGCATCTCTCTGCCTTTGAAGGAACACATTCAGATATATCTCCGTGTGTGTGTGTGTGTGTGTGTGTGTGTGTGTGTGTGTGTGTGTTTAGTATTCCAAGTTCCGCTACTTAACTGTGAGTACAGGACCTCTGTGCCTCCTCTACCCTGCGACTCTTTTAGGTCACCTGTATTGCAGAGTGACATCTTGTCTCAAAATTTAAAAAAAAAAAAATCCTGATTTTTAATTTGATACATTGAGGGACATGAGCACACTTGTGGGTATGTCTATGATGACAAGACCATAGCTGTTGGCACGGGAGACAGAGCTGAGGGGGAGGGCTCACACTGACCAGTCAGCTAGGGTACCAACAGAACAAGGTGAAAGAAAGAGGATACCATGTGCAAGATGCACTCTAAGCAGATGCACCGCTGGCTGCTGCCGTCACCTGTGCTCACCATGTACTTCTCCAGTCTTCCACAGCAGACTCCCACCAGGGCCCTTCAGGGAGCATGCAAGCCTTTAGCCTCAGATGGAGGCTACACCATTATAACTTTTGTTGTGAGGCTTTCAGTTTTGGGGGTGAGGCATTACTAGACAGTCTGGCTGTCCAGCCTGCAGATGGCCATTATGGGGCTGTCCAGCCTCCAATAAACCACTGTGAGCATACACACACACACACACACACACACACACACACACACACACTTTGTCTCTCTGTGGGCATATGTGTGCATGTGTGTGTGTATGTGTGGAGTATGGGTGCATGTGCACATGTGTGGTTTTTTTTTTCTCTAAAACCCCTGATTGAAGCCTATGACTTACTAATCGTCCATGTTATGGTTTGACTTGTGTTCTCCCCATATTCACAAATGTTGAGGTTAGCTCCCAGCTCCCCAGAAGCTGCCCTCATTTAGGAATGGGGTCTCTGCAGGCTTTGTTGGATAAGATGGAGTATTACTACAAGAAGGGTCGGTCACACCATCTGCTTTATCTGGTGTCCTTATGAAAAAGGCATGTGAAGAGAATGTCCTCTGAGGAAGAAGACAGAGGTTGGGGTAATGCTTCTATAAGCTAAAGAAGGGATGTCAATGACTGCCATACATCCAATCCAGAGAAGAGGGATGGACGGATGGATGGTCTCTGACACACTTCAGAAGGAACCAAGACCACGTAGCCTCCAGAGCCGGGGGAGATAGATTGCTGCGTTGTTAGTTGCCCAGTCTGTTGCTGCACACTAATGCGGGACATTTCTGCTATTTCAGCTTATTACGGAATAGAAATTTATTACCAAAGAGAGTACAGGCAGCTGTATACTTGAGTTACGTGGCACACGAAACAAGAAGGATTCTCAGACTTCTGAATGCACGTTGCCGTATGACTGTGCAGCCTTGCTTTCCGCAGTCCCCGCCCACTCTCGTGTGCCTTGCTGGACTAGACACCTGATCAATATTTGCATCTTGCAAAGGGACCAGGCACAGGTCAGGACGCAATGAGCTAGCAGGAACAGGACATTTGGAAGTAACCATGGAGACACAGGGTGCCTTCAGTGGTAAGATAAAACTGCCTCCACACAAGCTCCCGTCACGAGGCCTGAAAGATTGCAAGCAAGGCCTTCCTGACATGAAGGTTGGGCACACTGTCTGCCAGCTCTTCGTGACTGGCCATGTGGGCAACCTTATGGGCTGTCATGATTCCCTCTATAAAAAGGAATTCATAGACGACAACTTTCTTCTCCTTGGTCATCCATATTGTTGGGTCAGGGTCCGGGTCGGAGGCTCTGCTCCCAGTCCTGCACTAATTGCTCTCATTAGCACCTCCGGAGTTTCTCCCGGCTTCATATCGGAACGTTCTTCACTGTCTGAGTCTTTGTCATCTCTACTCTCTTTATTTCATATTTTCTTTTGTCTTCCTCTGACACTGCCCCAAATCTGCCCTTTCTACCACTTAAAATGTTTTTTTTTAGTATCAACTTTGTTCTTTACTGGTTTTGCTGTAGACTGTAATTCTGATGTCCAGCTTTTCTTTCTTCATGCCTTCTGATTCTGGCTTCATGAAGATTGCGCTTCTTCCTGGGTAAAATAATTTGAATGAATGAATGAATGAATGAACAGAAAGTCTCACCATATGGAGCAGGCCAGCTTCAGTTTAAGAGTCTCCTCCTGCATAAGCATCTAAGTGAGGGGATTACAGGTTCAAACTGCTCTCTGGTGTATAATTTTATTGTTAACAAATGCAGAAGGTAAGAGTTAGGGATTCTAACTCAGTGGTATAGTGCTCGTGAAGTAAATGGAAAACTCTTGGTTTGTTCGTAACATCCCCACAAACAACAAACAAATGAGAACAAACAGAAAAGATAAAGTAGACCAAGACGTTTATTGTTTTGTTTTTTTAAATGTGTACGGGCATCGTGCCTGTATGTATGTCTGCACACCCCTTGTGTGCCTGCTACCCAAAGAGGCTAGAAGAGGGCATCTGATTCCCTGGAACTGGAGTTACAGATGGTTGTGAGCTTTCATGTGGTCCTGGGAATTGATGATCCCAGGTCGTTTGGAAGAAGAAATAGTGTTCTTAAATGCTGAGCCATCTCTCTAGACCTCAAACATATTTTTAAAATTTGGGGTAAAGTATAGTTGACAAAAAGTCACCATTTTTATTTTTTAACCCCCCTTTAAAAATTATATTATCATCATCATCATCGTTGTTGTCGTCGTTGTGGCATGTATGTATACATGCTGTGCACATGTGGCCACTCATGTGGAGGTCAGAGGACCACTCTGTGACGTCATTTCTCTCTTTTTGATCTTTCCATGCACTTTGACATCTAAATGCCATTTCTACCTCCAGACCTTGTCTTAAGTCTCCCAGGCAGGTTTAAGATAATTACTTAATCACTTCTGTGACTGGGCTCTCTGTTTCTGTAGGTCGGTTTTGAACTCCTGGGCTCCAGTGATTGCTCTTAGGTAGCTGTACACTTTGTTGGACTCTGTTCGTTGTTTTGTGCCTCTCTCTTTCAGGTGACAAGTGGTTTTCAGTAGTAACCATGAGGAAAAATCAGTCACTCTAGTGGCCAAAAAGAAGCCATGGAAAATGGTCTTGTTTTGAATCTCTATGCAATCATGCTAGCAGGATATAAGAGAAAATAAAAGGTAAATATTTCTCCATAGAAAAGGCATAATGCGTGGTTATTTACTCAATGATGTTAATAGCTACACAACCGATTGAACTTTGATCTTCCGTGTGCTATGCTGTAAGTAATTGTTTAATAACTGTGAATATTGCTAAAAGGGAATGTCTGCAATGGGAGTCATTTAGACAACTACTAAATAATACTCACTAATGTCATGTTTAATTTCCTCAATCTGTTCTTATACATAAAGCAAGAAATAAGCCTTTATTTTATTTATTTTTATTGTTTCTTCTTTTGAATCAGGGATCGAACTCATCACATATCAGAGACACACAAATCTCTGTAATTCTAGTTCCAAGAAGTCTGCTTCCTCTGGCTCCCAAGAACACACACACACACACACACACACACACACACACCCCTCACAGACACACATACTTTTTCTAGATGTGATATTATTAAAATGTACCTGCACCTATAGCAATTGTTAGAACTTGAGCCAACAAGTTTATTAGAAAATATTTAGGAAGTAGTATGCTGTCAGTGTCATTATTCAGAAGTATTTAGAATTTATCATCACAGTGCCAATGAAAAAAAATCTTATCTTCTCTTAAGAGTTTTTAGTATTGTCTCAAAATCTTCAGTGACTGATAGATACATCCTCTGATTGCATGTTGCCAGGACAGAGAAGGCTCTATTCTTGGGGCACCACTAATCCACACTCATATGGGGACTCTCCCACATTCACTCTTGGCTTGGTCTGAGGTTTAAACGGCTTTGTCATTTAAAACAAATGTTTTCTTTTTTATTTGTGAGTGTGTGTGTGTGCGTATGCATGTGCGTGTGCGTGTGAATGTGAATGAGTACACATACCTCTCACTATGTGGGGGGCATCACGTCTGTCACTACCAAAAGTTACAAGCATTTATAAGCTACCTGGAGCAGGTGCTGGACACTGTTCCTACAATGTTCTAACAGCTGAGTCATCCCCCTAGCCCACTTTACTGTTTTTGTTTTAGACAAGGCCACAGGAAGCCTAAGCTAATTTGTATATGTATAGCCATGTGGCCCAGCCAACTCCAGACCTAACCACCAAACAAGTGATCCATCAGACAGTGCAGCTTCTGTGAAGCCACCAGGACTGCAAGCACACGTGTAGCTCCAGGCAAGAAAAGTACATGAAATTGAGCTCAACCCAGATTCCCTGATCCGTGAAATTATAAACAAATAACAGAGATGCTGTCTGAAAGCAGTGTTCTGTGAAGCTTGGTTTTTATATAGCAATGTATAACTAACATACTATGATGTGAATTTTGGCTTTTATCCTAAGTGAGATGGAAAGGTTATGAACGAAAACAGGAAGCAAAAAAGAAAGTTGTGTGCCAAGAAGTGACATGATCTGACCTTTCAAAACCATTGCTTTGATTGCTGCACTGAAAAACAAGAGCAGGAGAGCCAAGAAATGATCAAGCAATCCATTTGGAAGACCTTGCAGTGAGCTAGCTAAGACATGCTGTTTTTTAGTCCACTTCAAAGGCAGATATTAAGAAATAGTGTCTAAGTTCTATAATGGTATGCTGATATTTTGAAAGTAAATGTGATGGTTAGTACTGATTGGTGATTTGAGTAGTGCCTAGGAAATTGCTAAGCACATATCTAGAGATGGTTAAAGAGGAGGCGAAGCTCCATCTGAAATGTGGCACCACCTGCTAGGTGAGGGGCCTGGATGGAATAAAAAGAGTCACCAGCAATGTGACTGCTCTGGAAAGGGATCACAACAAAACACCTCCTAGGTCTGTGAGATCTGGCTAGAATATAGACATAGCCTTAATCCCAAATGATAAAGGTAAACTTAGTTTGTAGAAGGAAGCAGCCATGTTTGAAAGTTACATCTAATTGAGGGGCAGACAATGTGATGAATCAGAGAAGGATTTGACAGAATGAGTCAAAGATATGTTCAACTCTCGTGAGAACAGTGCAGGAAAGAGAGGCAACTTAAAAGAGCAGGAGAGAGAGAGAGAGAGAGAGAGAGAGAGAGAGAGAGAGAGAGAGAGAGAGAGACTCAGTTATGTTCATTTTGTTCCTGAGTTCCATTCAATTTGTGCAGTTCATGAAGTGCAGGTCAGCAGAGGCAGTTGAAGCCAGAGAATAAAAGGGAGCCAAAGGATTAGAACGAATTATGAGTTAGTTTGAGGCCAAGCAGAGCAATTCAGTCAGAATCTGAGAGAAGACAGTTTGAGTTGCTCAACTTAGAGAAGAGTTCAAACCAGGTCAGCTTTGTTGAACCAGCCAGCCAGAGTTCAAAAGAATTAGAAAGAGTGGGCTTATTCAGCAGTAAACCTCCAAGACTATAATTACATCTGGTGAATAAAAGTTGTGTTTACAAAAGAGGAAGTCAGGTGTTATGGCTCCTTCTCTGCCTGTGCCCTGGCTGAGTGATATGAGCTGTCACGCCTTCCTGTGACGATGGGAAAACTTATGAAACCATGGGCTGAGATATACAGTTCCTCTCTGTGTCCTAACAGACACAATCGAGGAATCAAGGAATGTGGCAAAGATCACACCAGAGAACTGACACAACAGATTTATTGGGGGCGGGGGGAATATGTAAGTGTTTCTACATAGATGGAAGGGTATCCTGGGACTTGGGCACCCAAGAACCATACGGCTCTGAGGTGGGACAGTGTCCCAATGGAAGGTCATTCTGAGATATGGAGCCAGGGGACCACATAGCTCTGAGGAAGTCTCCTCAGCAGAGGTGTTGCAGCTCCCAGGGGAGGCTATCCCCAGCTGAGCTGAGGAGATCAGGAGCCTCTCGGCACCACCTCGTTTTCACTTTTTTTCCTGCTTCTTCTCAGCTTCTTCCAATGAGAGAATCACTGCAAGCAGTAAATCTCATAAAGGAGACTTATTGAAAGGAAGAATCCAGAAGAAAAGAGGGAAGAATCCATGGCTGGCTGCTCTCTGTCCCCAGGAGTGGACAGTGGGCAACTGGACAAAGGGACAGCACTCATAAAGGACTTCTGAGGGGGCAGAGCTTCTTAGGGCAGAGATTTCCAGTGAAGATTTGTGGGATTTCAAATCCTGAGCTCGGGGGAACTCAGGGATTGGTGGGAGGTTTCCTGCTTTGGGATTGGTGGGTTTTTATGGGAAGCTCAGGGATTGGTGGCTTTTTTTTTTTTCTACTTCCTTTTTCCTGTATCAGGCCTATGTGTTAGGGAGGGAAGTCTTTCCAGGCTGCCTCAGGCTTTTCATCTCTGTGGAGCTGCTGGAGTGTAGGGAGGGTTGGAGAGGAGGTGCTGCCACTGTGGACAGCTCCTATGGGGTCAACTCTTGCAGTGGTGTTTTATGAAAGCTGTAGGCTGAGGCAGGAAAGGAGTTGTGCCACCATGGACAGCTCCTGGGGAAGCTGCAGGCTGAGAAGTTGTGGTCCCACCATTTTGAACAGTCTCCAACAGACATTTTACCATGGCTGCAGTAGGCTGAGGTAGGAAGGAGGAGCCTGCTGTGGCTTTGACAGTTTTTGTGGGACAGTGGCTTTCATGGTGTACTGCTCAGGTATATACTGTCTAAGGACAGAAAAGGAGACAGGCTGTGAAGGTATGAGCTTATATGTGACTTGTGGTGACAGTGGAAACGTTTCTCATTTGGCTGTTGGCGCTGACTTGGTGCTGAGTCACTGAAGACAAGCTTGGGGAGCACTTGGTGCTAGAGTGTGGGTGGCTTTGGTTTACCAACATTTCTACCTCTTACATATCATAAAAGGCGAGGAAACAGGAAGGACAACAGGTGAGGCCAGAGTGGGAACACCAAGCCCTTTTGACTGCTTCGGGCTGTCTTGGGACAGCAACATCTTTGTGGATCCAAGAAAACTGAGATCTTGGCTACGTCCAGGAAAAGCAGGCTGTTTCACTTGCCATCCAGGCTCTTCAGCACCATCTGTGGTTAGGGCAGTGCCGGCAACGTCTGCAAAGCTAGACTACCTGGGACTTAATGCTTTGAAGCTGTCCTGGATACAAGATACAAGTTTTGAGGAAATGCCTGGAGCTGGACAGTGGCTGGAAGAAAGTAAAGTTAAGGCCTTTAAGGGAAAAGTTTTATCTTGGGTGTATGTACATTTGAAGCTCTCTAGCCCATAGTCCTGGCAGCTGTGTGAGGGGAGTCAGAAGACCAGGAGAAAGGGAGAGATCCTACCCTCAGGAATACGCAGTAGGCAGGAAAAAGGCTGTTAATTGACAGGGGTACTTACCTGGAGTCTGTTTGACCTGTGAGAGGTGGATCCAAGTTCATTTTCTGAAGCTTACAAGAAAAATGTTAAGTTTGCCAAAAGAGATACGTTTTAGATCTGTTAGCCTTACCACTACAATCTGTACCAAAATCCACACTGTAAAAAGGCAGTAGACTCACACTTTTGAGTCATAGTAGAAACTTGGGAGCTAAAAATGATTCTGGGTTAAAACATGAGCACTCTTTCCAGAGGGCTGAGTATATAGGTTGTACAGCACAGTGGGCACATTTTTATGTCGATTCTTAGAAGACAACCTAAACAAACGAAAATCTTGAGCTCATGACTATGATGAATGTAGTCATGGCTTACCAGAGCTAGACTAAATAGCTCACCAGAACTCTATTGATTAATGTTGAAATTCTGAACCTTTGAAGTCTTAATATAATTGCATAGAGAGGGAAAGAAATCTGAAACAATTTTCATTTTTACATACACTTTAAATCACATTCTTATCCTTTACAAATCGCATTTACACACCGTAAAACACCCTTAGACCTTTACAAATTACATTTATAGATCTTTCTGTAAGATTTATTTTATGTATATGAGTACACTGTAGTTGTCTTCAGATACACCAGAAGAGGGCATTGGATCCCAGTATAGATGGTTATGAGTCACCATGTGGTTGCTGGGAATTGAGCTCAGGACCTCTGGAAGCGCAGTCAGTACTTTTAACCACTGAGCCATCTCTCCAGCCCCATTCATATATCTTAAAACATATTTACAACTCACTTAAGCTTCCACATCTTATACCTTTACACTTTTTGTCTATGCAGTCATTTACCCCAAGTCACAGGTGGATGATTACTGAGAGTAGCCATTGTAAAGCAAGTACTTTAAATAGAGGAATAGTAACAAGTTAGATGGAAACATTTGTAAGTTTATCTCTTTTCTGAGTCTGGTAGAAAAGGTAAACCATGTCTAGACCTACCAGTAGCTGGAGAAAGAGAAGGCCTAAGGCTTCATTTTTACGCATGGAGAGAACTGAGAAGACAGCAGAAGTCTTGGTTGCTCCTCTTAAACTCACAGAGCAATTGTCACCCTAGTTGTCAACTCCATCAGAGATCTGAGAAGGAGAAATTTCATCAGAGTAAGCAGAAAATACAGATCAAGAAGCTCCAACGTCTAGTAAAAATGACAGACACTTTCTGGCTAACTGGACAATCACCCTAGGTTCCTTCATAGTAATTTTTATTTCATTGGGGGCAAAGGACCCAGGGTAGTATCAGTCTTCACTACTAGGCCAATAAGGTCCAACAGACTTTCCTGTGGAGTTGGAACTTGGTAACCAGCCCACATTGTCTAAGCAAAGCAGGGCAATTCACTCCCTAGGGTCCTGGTCCTGGAGATGGTGAAGGGCAGTTTTTCACCCAATGAGCAGCTTTGCCACATTTAAAGCAAGCTCGGGTGGAGTTCTTTTGTATCCTACCATCATCTGTGAAGCTGTTGGGGTCACTTCTCTGTCACAGTGAGCGCTTCCCAGTAAACATTTCAAATGCCGCATTCAGCAGATCTCTGAAACAGTTTGAAGACCATCATCTGTTATATCTAAACTAAACAAACTTTGCCTGTTTCTAGTTACTCATTTTGGGCTTATCTTTGAAAACATATACAGGAGACTACATAAGGCTTATTCCTGTAATTAACTACAATAGCATTTAGCAAGACTACTAAGTATAGTTCTGAACACATTAAGAATTTGATAATTTATAACATGACTATTAACTTGTATGTCTTTTTTTTTCTTATTTAGTTTTCATTCATAATCATAAGCATAACTTTGCGATTCAGTTAGACTTGGAGAAGAACTTCAGTGAGGGCAGAGGCTACAGGGTGTGATGAGCAGATGAGGTGGGGGCACTCTCCTGAGCTACAGAAGGAATGGTTTGATGGATAAAATGCCTGCAAGTCAAAAAAATTAGCGTTGTCCACAGTTGGAAATGGTGATATTCTTGCTGGTCTTGCCATTTCTGGACCTGCTCCATGGCTTCCACGATGCTCATGCCTGCTTTCATCTTCCCAATGACTGCATGCTTGCTGTTGAGCCATTCAGTCTTGGCAGTGCAAATAAAAACCTGGGAACTGCTGGTATCAGGCTTCTAACCCAGTGACATCACATCTAGGCGACCACCACATCATTGCCAAGGCAACCGCCATACATTCCCAGAATCCACCTGGCTACCTTCACCTGTGAAAGGCCACATCACCGCTCATATAAATATGCAGAACCCCCTGACCTCTCTCTCTTCTTCCTCTTCTCCCCCCACCCCACCTTTGTCCTATCTCCTGAATAAACCCCACTTGGAACTGTTTGGTCTGCTGTGGTTTGTTCCAAGCCACGTGAGAATGAACATCATAGTATGTCTTACGAACATCATGCATAGTATGTCTTAACAAATATAACCTTAAATTCTTATCATCATGCAAAAAAATCCATACTAATCCAAATATTTTGGAGACTTGTTTCCTTAGTCTATAAAAGAATTATGATGATAAGCAGAGAACTCATTAGGACTAAGAACTTTTACAATTGTTGTTCTATGCCACATGGTCATCTGAAGATGTTGGTTAAGTCGAATGACATGTACCTTTTAACCTTAGTAAAGATGGCTGCCAGCCATGACCTGCTTACATCTCTTGATAAGGTCATTAGCCAAGATGGAGGAGAAGCACATGGCTGCTATTTAACAACATCTGTTTTCCTAGTATATCTAGGTTTTTTTTTTAAAATGAGAGTTGAATCCAAGTTACATACACACATATACACATATAAAGTTGAATCCAAGTTACACACACACACACAGTTGAACTCCAGTTACATACACAGACATATAGTGTTGATCCCAAGTTATAAACACATGTATATATATCCTAAATAAGAGTTGAATCATATATAAGATGCTACTGCAAATTAAAATGACCGGTGTATAGGTCATTAATTATAAGCCTTTAGTTATAAGTTAAAGCCAATTTTTGTTACAGACTTTAAAGATTTTAAACCATACCCAGTGGATTTATAAGTCTTGAGGTAGAATTTGTAGCATGATATTAAGAAACCTTTTTTGAGAGTAGAGTGCAGAGAAATAAAAGCAACAAAAGATTTTTAAGAGTAGAGAGTAGAGAAGATGGCGCTGAAAGCAAAGAAGGACACTCCTGTCCCTTTCAAAATGAAAGCCAAAGTGGAGGCCTTGAAAGATAGGAAGGCAGTGCTTGGATGTCCATGGACACAAAAAGATCCATATAGTCACCCACCTTCAGGCAGCCCAAGACCCTGCAGCTCAGAGGCAGCCCAAACACTCTCGGAAGAGTGCACCCAGGAGAAACAAGCTTGACCACTGTGCTATCATCAAATTCCCACCGACCACAAGTCAGCCACAAAGAAGAGAGAGGACAATGACACGCTTGTGCTCACTGTGGATATCAAGGCCAGCAAGCACCAGACCAAAACGACAGTGAAGTAAGTCTATTACACTGACGTGTCCGAAGTTAATCCCCGATAAGGCCTGACAGAGAGGAAGGTGTATGCTCAGCCAACTATGGTACTCTGTATGTTGCCAACAAATCTGGATCATCTAAACGGAGTCCAGCTGCGTTATATATACTCTAATATATGCTTTTTCACCGTAAAAAAAAATAAAGTGTGAACAGTAGAGAAAGTGTAGAACAGAACAAGTTTAGATATAAGATACTTGTGAGTCTTTTGTGCACTGGCAGTTGTTAGGATTTGTGAAAATATGGAAATCAGGTGCCCCAATTTTTTTGATCATTGATCTGTATCGAGGCCAAGCTCTTGTAATAAAATCTCAGTCTGTGGAGGAAGGGAGAGAGGATCACAAACAAAATTCTGCTGGAGGAATTTCTATGAGCTCCGAAAGGGCAGCTGAGCAGGCAGGAGCTGCGAGACAGACAGAGAGAGAGAGAGAGAGAGAGAGAGAGAGAGAGAGAGAGAGAGAGAGAGAGAGAGAGAGAATGTAGCCTGTGTCCACACGGGTGTAGCAGGCTACAGAAGCCAGAGAAACACAGGTGCCCACATCAAGGGCATAGCAGGCCAGAGCCCATAGAGCAGAGACAAATGGTTAGAAAGCAGGTAGAGGGAGGCTGCGACTGGAGAATTCTAGAGTCTGGACGCTAGAGTTTGGACTCAGATGTGGTGCGTGGCAGAAGCCAGCAGAAACCAATGATATGTACATACTTTATGAGAGTCAGATGAGCAGCTTGGTTGGAAGTGGATGCTGCAGGCAGACAGAGAGATTCACCACCAGCCAGAGAAGGGCCTGGGCTAGACAGAACGCCAGCGACGGTCGTCTGCCCCTCCTGCTAGGTCCAGCTCCTGCTAGGTCCAGCTCCTGGCTCTCACTTTGTAACAGTCTTTCAGACCCATCCACTGTAACTTAGAGACTAGGCATTTATACAGCCTGTAGGGGAGACCAGACAAAACAAACAGGGCTTGGAGCAGAGAAGAGAGAAGTAGGGAATGAAGAATCTCTTCGTTTCCCTCAGTTACTTGCTTGTTTTATAATGGGCCCAAAGACTGTTGGAATCTAGGCTGCTGCTGCTCGGCCATTTTATTGTGAAAGAAAATAAATTTGGGGCTCTTCTAGGTCAAGTAGCAGCTTGAAAGGCTGGAGGTTATAAGAGGCATGGTGTGTGTGTGTGTGTGTGTGTGTGTGTGTGTGTGTGTGTGTGTGTGGCCAGAAACTATGGATGACACTGTTCCTATCAGGACATTCTCAGGACTCAAGGATGACCAAACAAGGAAGACACAAGCCTTTCAGGGGGTTTCTACCATGCTCCATAGGGGTCAGGAAGTCTCAGTGCTCAGTACCAGGACTTCTGAAGCCAAAAGATGAAAAACAAAGCTCAAAAATGAAGCCTAGCTGAAGGGACAGGGTCTGCAGTAGAGTGGGTATCTCCACCTCCAAGGTTACCAGAAAATCAGTTGTGGGTAGACTGGGGATAAATGGTGAGGTCCCAATGTGGCTCAGACCCCACAAAGGGAAACAAAGGCATCCGGATATCCTACAGAATCACATGGCACCAATATTAGATTTTTTTTTTTTTTTTTTTTGCATTTAGAGAGCCAAACAATGATGCTAAGATCATACCATGTGACAGATCTAATGCCAGAGATTGGGGGCGATATGAAAGGCCGCCTCTTTGTGAGGATGGAAATAGAAAAGGTAGGCCCTTGTGATGGTTTGTATATCCTTGGCACAGGGAGTGGCACTTTTTGGAGGTGTAGCCTTGTTGGAAGAAGTGTGTCACTGTGGTCATAGGCTTTAAGACCCTTGTCCGAGTTCCCTGGAAGCCAGTCTTTTCCTGTTTGCCTTCTGAACAAGATATAGAACTCTCAGCTCCTCCAGCACCATGCCTGCCTGCATGCTGCCATGCTCCCACCTTGATGATAATGGACTGAACCTCTGAACCTGAAAGCCAGCCCCAATTAAATGTTCTCCTTATGAGAGTTGCCTTAGTCATGGTGTCTGTTCACAGCAGTAAAACCCTAAGAAAGCCATGAAAGTGTAAGTTTTGTGTAACATATTATACATATTATTATATAACATGTTACAGATATATTATATACATGCTATAACATAGTATAACATAAGATAACATAATATGCAGCTCATGACAACAGTGGAAATGTGTTGATTTGGTAGCTGTGGTAACATGGTCACTGGTGCTGAGTCACTGAAGTCTGCTTGGGGGAGCACTTGGTTCTAGAATGTGGATGGTTCTTGGTTTACCAACACACCCTCAGTTGTTCCTTCAGATATTTGTCACAACCATGGCCAGTCAACCAACACTGTGACATACATTAAGAAGGGCCTGTGAGATGAGATGGAAGGGGCCTAGAAGAACACACACACATACATACACACACAGACATGCACACTCACAAGCAATAAATTTTTTAAACAAAAGAATGACTTAGCCGGTTTTGTTTTTGTTTTCTGAAGTAGGCAGCTGATGAGATCCTTAAGTGAGGTGGTAAAGCTAGAAATGGCACCTGGAGAGAAGATGGTAATATTTGGAATTCTGTAGGTAGTGATAATTTTGAATGTACACAGACATCTCCCCTTTCTGCCTGGCTTAGAATAAAAGCTCACACTCACATCGTTGGGGGAAAGGGGCATTCATGTGCCATAGTGCACATGTGGAGGTCAGAGAACAATTCTGTGGAGTCCATTTTCTCCTTTCTGCCTTTCTGGGTTTTGGATCAAACTCAGGTCCTCAGGCTTGTCCAGCAAGTGCCATCACCTGCTGGGTCATTTCACAGGACCCTCTGAACAGAGTCTGACTCTACTGACTCTCTTTCATTCGTACATCACCAATCAATAAGTTGGGTTGGTGGAAATCTGAGGGTCCAGCCAAGTGACCTCACAGGGAAGAAGGAGAATGCCCTGTTTCAGAAGAGGCAGTTAGTTAACTTGCTTCCCTCTCTGCTTTTTCGTTCCTCCTTCGCCCTCAGAGAATTGGCTGGCACCTGCCCACGTCCCTGAGGGTGGGCCTTCTTTGCTCAGTCTACTGATGTTCATGCTAATTGCTCAAAACCTTCTCAAACACACCCCTCTCCCATCATCCTGTATTTGCTATCTGGGTTTCCCTTAACCCAGACTCACTGGCACACAAAATTAACCATCACAGCAGTGGCCAAAGATCTGGCTTTATAGGCGGAAGAGTCCTTGGCTCAGAAGCAATGGGTAGTCAACAAAGAAAGGAGCCAATGGCAGGCAAACGTGTAGGTGGGCACAGCCGCAGGAAGCTGAGGGCATGCCAATCTTTCGGCTTCTATTTTCACTTTGAGGTAGGAGGGAGGCATCTGGGGAGATGGGGAGGAGGGGAAGCGTGTAGAGGCTCCGAGAGGGAAAAAGTGAAGGCTGAGAGCAGGGGTTAGGGAAATGAGAGCTTTCCTGGTCATGGTGACTTTCTAGGTGGACAGAACCATGAACCAACTGAGCACCAATAACTACATAACTGATGGACTTTGGCAAATGTTGACCGATCCAGGGTTTGGTACAAAGAAGGCACAGAATATACAGGCATGTCTGTAATGAGCTAGATATTTCACATTGTGCCTTAGAGACATTTTTAAGACAAGAGCTTGCTCATTATGTAGCCCGGGCAGGCCTCTCTCTCCCTGGGACCATCCTACCTCAGCCTCTGGAGAGCCGGGAGTACCTGCTGGTGCCATCGCTCCAGCTGACAGTTTATATTTGAAGATCTGCAAGCCCTTACAGCGTGTCCATTTTTTTTCTTTTTGACACAGAAACATAACAGCCTCCATATAATTCATGTTCTAGAACCATGAAGTTGAGCTACAAAGAAAACATGCAAAAAATTCAGTGTTCTAAGTGAACTAAGATTTTTGTGTCAGGCTGTGTTCACAGCTATCTTCAGTTGTGTGTGATGGGAAGTTGTAGCTGAATGCACCTGCACAGTCATTGCCATTACTGTGACAAAATACTTACCTACCAACATAACCAACTTCATAGGGATTCTTTTATTTTTTTTCCCTTCCTTCTTCCCTTCCTTCCTTCCTTCCTTCCTTCCTTCCTTCCTTCCTTCCTTCCCTCCCTCCCCTCTTCCATTCTTTCCTTCCTTCCTACCTTCCTTCCTTCCCTCCCTCCCTCCCCTCCTCCCTTCTTTCCTTCCTTCCTTCCTTCCCTCCTTCCCCTCCTCCCTTCTTTCCTTCTTACCTTCCTTCCTTCCCTCCCTCTCTCCCTCCCCTCCTCCCTTCTTTCCTTCCTTTCTTCCTTCCCTCCCTCTCTCCCCTCCTCCCTTCTTTCCTTCCTACCTTCCTTTCTTCCTTCCTTCCTTCCTTCCTTCCTTCCTTCCTTCCTTCCTGCCATCCTTTCTTTTTCTTTCTTTTGTGCAGAGAACAGTGCATGTGGTGGGAAGGCATGGCAGAGAGCTTGGTACAGGGCAATGGGGAGTGTGCAGGAACTTGTTTATGCATGGTGATGGCCAGGGAGCAGATAAGATTCTGACTGAAAGCAAACCAAGATAAAACCCTGAAAACTTGCCCCTCCTGTGATGACACACTTCCTCCAGCTAGGCTCCATCTTCTAAATGGTCCACAACTTTCCAGCACAGTGCCACCAGCTGTGTTGGGCCTTGGATGAGGTAACTCCATTTAACCTGACACCTTCAGTCATGTAACACACAGGTAGAGGGCGTGATTAACAAGTCTCCACCTCCAGAGATTTAAATATTAATGAATTATCAAAAGGCCAGTGGCGTAGCTAATTAAGTTATTCCCTCCCTTTTTCCCCTCCCTATAAAAGTCCTGCTCCCTTGGCTTTTGGCAGGGAAGCGCAAACCACCTACATCCATTTACCAAGCCATGAACAATAAAAGCTTTGGAAAACTGGACTCCACGTGTCACCTGATCTGCCACCGCCAGGTTCCCAGCCTTTGGAAACTTGAGCCACCCACTGCCAGCCCTAGGCAACTGCACCAATGTGGGACCCTCCGCTGGCGGCGTGGGAAGCCTGCCCGGGACCCTGATGCCAGACCTCCGTGGGACCCGGCCGCCAGACTCCCTCTTCCCCCCACCCTCGAGATTTCTTCCCCACACAGCTGGACACCTGAAGTTCAAACAAAACCTACAGGAGACACTTCATACTCTAAACAGTCCCAGGGAGAGTGTGGCCTTTAACCTGCATTCCTGTGGGCTTGTTTTTCTGAGATGATTCCAGAAGCAAACTATTGATCATAAGAATGACCTAAGAGGTGCTGAAGACAGAGGAACACCATCATGATGAGTTTGCTACTTCTGTTCCATATGTTGAGACCAGACAGCCTGACTCAAACTTCTGGAAAACTCTGACCTACTTGTGGCCCTTCACGTCGTCCTCCTATAAATACTCGAGATTCCCAAAGACAGGGGAGGCAGCAGTGACAATGGCTTCCTTCCCAGGTTGCCAGCCAACTGCCTTCTCCCAACACTCATATCTCCAACACTGGCTTTGTTCTGACCCAGTTTTAGTAACACTAATGAAGAACAAGCAGACACCCATAGACCTTTGTATATATTATTTCATCCTATATGATGAACTCATACAGATACAGTGATTTCCTCCCTTCTGCCCCTGATGTATAAGACTGTGCATGTGTGTGTGCATACACACATGCATGTGCATGTTTTGCTGGGATTGAAATCACTGGATCTTAACCACTAGTCAATCAGGACGGAGGCTGGCTAGAGATGGAGCCCAGATTTGCATATGATGCTAGACCAACGTTTCCCCACCGAGTCAGATCTCCAGCCCCCAGTAACCTATATCCTCTCACAGCCAAAATACCAAGCGATAAAGTCCCACAATTCCCTTCTTTGGAATCTTGTAGAATTTTCTGAGCTTTCCCTGCCAAAAAGACTCCAGGCTCCTCCTCTGGTTACTTCCTGTGTGAGCTAAGTAGCCCCCTGCCCCAGATGTCATTATCCCCATGTCTGAACCCAGTGCCTTACATAGGAAAGAGGAACTCGCAAGGATTAGGTTAGGAGCTGGTTTTGTTATGTGATAAAGCTTCATAATGACCTAGAATTTACTATCTAGTCCAGGCTGGCACTGACTCCATGATGATCCTCCTGCTGGGATTTATTAGCCCCAAGCCAAGCAGTTTAGGACTAAGGAGAGGGTGAGATTCTCCTGAATCATCTGGTCAGGCCCAATATAACGACAAAGACCCTACAGGAGTAAGAGAGGAGCCCCGGGCTCACCTCAGACTCACTGGAATCCTCCCATCCTGGCCTCCTGTGAGTTGGGAGCACTTGCTTGCTTGCCTGCTTCCAGCTGAGAGTTCACATTTGAAGAGTTGCAAGCTTTGCAGCCTGTTCAGCTTTTTGTCACAGAAACACAATGCCTTTCACACAATTCATGTTCCAAAACCATGCAATTGAGCTACAAAAAAACAAAAACAAAAACAAAAGAAAACAATCAACCACAACAAAAACAAACATGCAAAAAATACAGTGTTCTAAGTGAGTTCAGATTTTGTGTTGGGCTGTGTTCATGGATCTTCTTAGCGGTGTGTGGCAGGCGGAATGTGATTGGCTGCACAGGCCCAGTTGCTACCACCGTTGCTCAGCTGTTTTTCTGACGTGAGATCAGCCATAGAAGGCGAGGGTTTCTACAGCACACCTACGTCAGACTTATGTCAAAATCTAAATTCAGTGTAATTTTCATTTTTCATGAAATATTTTCCCTTGATTGTTTTTCAAATGTTTGAAAAACAACAAGACTGCCAGGCATGACAGTGCATACCCTTAAACCCAGAACTCAGGAGGTAGAAACAGAGGATCTCTGTGGGTTCCAGGCCAGTCAGTGCTACACAATGAAACTGCGTCTCAAACAAACAAACAAACAAACAACAGCAAAGAAAAATATCAAAACAATACTTATCATGTGGGTTATACAAATATTTGAGAGAGAGAGAGAGAGAGAGAGAGAGAGAGAGAGATATTAGAGGAGTAGAAAGAGGCCAGCCATGAGCATTTGGAGAGAAAGGGGGGAGAGGATAAAGGACAGAGGGGAAAGAAGGAAGAGAACAAGAGAAGAGAGAGAGGAGGGGGCAGGGCAAACAGCCCTTTTTAATAATGAGTCAGGCACACCTGGCTATTGCCAGGTAACTGTGGGGCGGGGCCTAGCCTAAATGCCAACACCCTGTGTTTGTGGTGGTCACCATAGAGCTAGGGATGTGTCAGATGATGTGATAACAGAAGATCCAGTAAGCTGATTCAGAAAAAGGCTTGCTGAGAAACCTGAGAACCTGAGTCCATTCCCTGAACCCATGTTTGAAAGAGAGACGGACTCCGAGTTGCGTTATTACCTTGAGCACGCTCCTGTGCGTGTGCTCTCTCTCTCTCTCTCTCTCTCACACACACACACACACACACACACACACACAAGCATGCACACACAACTAAAGTGATAATGGGGCAGACATAGAAAGGGAGCAATGGCAAAGCTGTGGCAGAGGTGGTTTGTTGTGTGACACAGTCTAGGCAGGGTAGGAGGGAAGGCTGGAGTGACTGGTTAGCTTCCTGAAGAGTGGTTGAGAGCCATCGAGTCCTACTGAGTTCAGAGAACTGTTGCACTAAGAATGACTCAGGAAGGCCAGCAAGATGTAGTCCCTGGCTTGGTGCATATGAGCTTCAGACATCAGTAAAGAGTTCCCCGCGTGAGATGCCTTGTGTGTGTGGTTTATGTACAGGTCAAAGTCTTTGCCAAGAAAGAAGGAACAACCAAGCTGTCAGTGATAGAGAGATGAGGTCAGAGTTTGAGGCATGAATCTGAATAAAACACTGAGTAGCATGGAAGAGGAGAGCCCGTGGATGGTCCAGGACACAGGAGAGAGACCACAGGAGAGGACACAGCGTCTCACATGGATAGACGGATGGACGGCGTTTGTTAGCTTTCACTGCTTCCACTTTACTTTTCTTCTTCCAGTGTCCAAATGTCTGAGAGAAGATATTTAAGAGAAAAAGGTTTATTTTGGTGTATAGCCCTTCAAATTGAGGAGAGGAAGACATCACAGCAGGGGGGAGAGGCTGGCTGCCCATATTGCATCTGCCCTCAGAGAGCAGAGGGATGAAAGGAAGTGTGGGGGTCAGGCTGTGACACCCCAAGTCCCACCTCCATAGAATCACTTCCTGCAAAGACTCCAGTCTTTCAGTACAGCGCCACCAGCTGGAGATCAAACATGGGAACCTCCAGCAGACATTTCAAAGTCAAACCACACTACTTTCCTTTCGAAGGCCAGCTCTCAACGTGTACTCCTATGCCCTGAGGATTTAGGTCCTTCAAGGTCCCTTTCCTCTGGCAAGGGAAAACCAGTGTGAGATTGAAGGGTAAAAGGTGAGAAACTGGAAAGCTGAGGTTGTGAGTTGGGGAGACATTTCCCTTCCTTCTGTTCTTTCTGGTTCTTTAAAAGAAGAGGTGTGTGTGTGTGTGTGTGTGTGTGTGTGTGTGTGTGTGTGTGTGTGTGTGTGTTCAAGGAGGCCAGAAGAGGGTGTTGTCACCTCAGGAGAGGTCAGCTCAGAGCCTTTGGAGGATTCCACCAGACCCCCTCGGTCTGGGAAAGGCCAACGGGGAAAGGCCGTTGGAAGCACATAGGCACCCCTTACCCACTGAGAGATGTCATAGAGCAGGTAGGCATCCTCCCTCTGAAAAGGAGAGGCTGAATTACATTCCTCAGGAAGACCACAGGGGGAACAGAGCACGTTGACACATTCCTCAGGGTGGGCTGACTGTTGGCCCCTCACTACTTCCCTAAGGACCAATCAGTTTCAAAGTCGCACTGTTCTGCCAATCACATTGTGCCTAATGGCTGTTGCTCTACTCTACCCCTGAAAACTGTATAAAAACTGGCCGACCAGGCTTCCCCGGGGCGCCTCTCCTTTTGGATGCAGGGCGACCGCCCCCAGCGTGCTGTAAAGATAAACTCCTCTTGCTTTTGCATTGATTTCCAGATCCATGTGGTTCTGGGGTGGGGGTAGGGATGGGGGGGGTGGAGGGTGTCCCCAGTTGAATCCTCTGAAGTGGCAGGCTTTTGTGGGTGCCCCACAGAGCAAGTGCAGTTTCTCATTCACTGAGCCCCCCTCCAGCCCCCCCTTTTTTCTATTTAGCCACTTCATAGACTCCCCAGGGAGATGGTTCAGAGGCTTCGTATGTTCTTCATTTCCAAAACAGAACTTCATTTCCTCCCCGGACACACCACTCTTTCCTTCTATTAATTTCTACCTGCTTTGGTGAACGATATCACAAAGCCCCCTCCTCCCCACCCAAGCATGCAAATGACTTCCGATGTAATTTTCTTCAGTCCATCCGGCTGTCTCAAATCCACCGTCTCTCCTTGCTTTGGACCCGTATCATCCTAGTATGGGTTTCAGTATTGTCCATTCACTGAACTCCATAACATCCATAGCATCTTCCCAAATCTTCACGTCCTTCATCCCTAACCCTAACCCATGAAGTGCCTCACCCTGTGCTCGATGAGCCAGCTTTCATTCTTGTCTGCCCCAATCTGTATCTAGTAAGGGACAGTCAACTAAAACACAGTTTTGACTGTGCTATGATACTGCTCAGAATTCCTAATTTAACCTGGACATGGCGGTGCACGGTTGACACCCAAGTACTAGGGAGGCTGAGACAGTTTGAAGCCTGACTGGGCTGCATAATGAGTAAGAAGCCAGTGGACATTGGGGCTACATAGCAGACCATCCAATTTCAAAAACAGCAAAAATGTTAGAAAAAAACAAAAACAAAATCAAATTCATCAGTGCATGCAGTAGAGTCCAGAAGGCGGTGTCATGGGTGCTAGGAACCAAGTCCAGGCTCTCTGGGAATCAGTTTGCTGGCTTTAATAAGAATAGCCCCCATGGGTTCATATCTTTGAATACTTAGTCATCAGGAAGTGGCACTGCTCTTTGAGAAGGATTAGAAGGTGTAGCCTTGTTGGAGGATGTAAGTCACTGGGGATGGCCTTTAAGATTTCAGGAGCCCATGCTAGGGCCAGTTCTTTCTTTCTTGGCCTGTGGATCCCATGTAGCTCTCAACATAGGCTCTAGTGCCACGAGCCATGGGTGATGCCATGTTCCCACCATGATGATAAAGGACTAAACCTCTGAAACTGTAAGCAAGTCTCCAATGAAATGATATAAATTGTGTGTGTGTGTGTGTGTATGTGTGTAACATACATATATATACATATATATACATATATAAACATATATATGTATGTATACACACATATATATGGTCATGATGCCTTTTCACAACAATAACAGTGACTAAGACAAGCAGCAAAACTCTTTACCACTGGGCTATCTCTCCAGCCCCAAGACCAATAATTTTCTGTTTCCTATGTTAGCCTCTTTCTTAGGCTTATTTTTCTTCCAGCACTGGCTAACTTAAGCTGTTAGGATCACAGTGTTGTCTTCAATGTCCACCTTACTTTACTTTGTTCCCAGGACACATCTTTTCTCTATATTCCTTTGATCTTGTTCATTTGTCTGAACTGATTACATTGCTGTGACCAAAGAGCTGACAAAAGGCTAGGAGGAAGGAAGGAAGGAAGGAAGGAAGGAAGGAAGGAAGGAAGGAAGGAAGGAAGGAAGGAGAAAAGGAAAGAAGGAAGGAAGGAGAGAAGGAAGGAAGGATTTTGTCTTACAGTTCAGAAAGAACAGACCACAACAGCAGAGCAGATATGGCAGTGGGCTTGGTGACTGGCACTTCCTGCTGGAGACCACGTACTCAGATAGGTGGGTCTGGACATTCAGACAATTTATTGTCTAAATACATAAATATATGAGCAGGACACTTCACAGTTAAACATTAACAGTTCAGCTTTGGAAGTCTCCCCCACAATCTTAGGCTCAAGACTTTTTAAGAGTCCAAAGCATCTTCTGAGAATTAAGGCAAATTCTTTGCTGTCATTGCCTAGATATGTGTTGTGTACGAGCATAGTGTTTCCTTGAAGTAAGAAGCAGCCTACATATGTGTTGTGTGTGAGCACAGCACTGAGTGAACAAAGGCATCTCCTGGGCTGGCTTCATTTTGTATTTGTAGACTTACCCGGCAGACATCCCATGTTCCTGGCATGTCCAGTATTTTAGAGTCTCCACTACAACTTGGGCTTTGCCTCACAGCTCCATGTATAAGTCTCATAGTCCTATCTGTGTGTTGGGAATGGGGGTGTCTTCCTTCCTTGTTCCTTGCTACACACTGCGAAGGATCAGTTGCTTTTTTTCTGAACCCTAGTAGAAGCCTCTATAAACTCATAACTCTGATGTTCTGCATCAGATTAAAACCATGAATCCAAGCTATGTATCACGACAATTACCCTGGGCAGATTGCCCTACTGGCTAACGAAGTCACCTAGTTAACTAATTAACAGGTACGCAATAGCAAAAAATATATATTTTTTTCTTTAAGTCAAAAACTATGAAGTAAAGATGTGTGCACTATCATTTTGCAAGATACTCTCCCAGCAGGGATTTGAAGATAACAGGAATGTCATGATGAGAGCGATGTTGAAAACTTTTTCAAAGTGTAGTTGAAAGGGTAATAGGAAAGAGGGCGTCTGTCCCCTCCAGCTGCTGTGTGGATGGAATGTGAACTCGGGCCACCTTCATGCTTTTGGTGACAGCATCTGGGAGGCTAGAGGCTCAAGATGCACGTGAGGAGATCGTTAGTCTCTTGTGTCATTGACGTTTCTGATGCAGTGGTTATTTTGTTCTTGTCTTCTTAAAGGAAAGAATTCAGAGAAAAGGTGGGGACAGTTTATGCAGAAGTTTATTTAGCAGAACAAAGCAAAGCACACCAAAATGAGATTAAAGTGGACTGCCCCTAAAGAGAGGGGGTAGCACAGTGGGTTCTGTGTTCTCTCTCTCTCTCTCTCTCTCTCTCTCTCTCTCTCTCTCTCTCTCCCTCTTTCTCTCTCTATACATGTATTTAAAGATTTATTTTTATTTTTAAATATATGTGTGTATGTCTTTGTGTCGCTATGAGCACAGTATCCAATGCCCACAGAGGGGACAAACACCATGACACTGGAGTTACAGGCTGTTTTGAGGCACCAGATGTGGGTGCTGGAAGTCAAACTCAGTCCTCTGCAAGAGCAATCTCCAGAACAGAAAAGAAATCAACACCCAAATATTGATCATATTATCATAGAGAAGCTGGGTCCTCTTGACAATACAGGTCCTTTGTTAGGGCGTGCATCTGTGGGAACTCTCTGTTCTTTTGGTTTTCGATCTATCAGGAACGACCTGTCTGCAGCCTCTAGGACATTTACCTACAAAGGGTGCTTTGACCAGTAGGAGCCAGTTACCCAGATACTACTGCAGTTCTCTCACTAACTCCCTTGAGGCTGCTCATGGTCCATGACTGATCTCACAGCCATTGACTAAGAAAAGAAAGACTTTGTCACGAAGGCTAGGGCAGGCTTACACTAGCTTGTTGGAGCCAGGTGGTGATAGTATATGCCTTTAATCCAGTCCTCAACCTCCCTAATGCTGAGATTCTCTGGCCCCATTTTTTTTCCCTCTGTGTAGTCCTGTCTGTCCTGAAACTTACTCTATAGATCAGGCTGGCCTTGAACTCACAGAGATCCTCCTGCTTCTGCCTACCAGCTGCTGGGACTAAAGGTGCACATCACCACTGCAAGATAGTATGACCCTTTAATACAGTTCCTCCTGTTGTGGTGACCCCCTCAACCATAAAACCATATTGTTACTCCTTTATAACTGTAATTCTGCTATTGTTATGAATCATAATGTAAATATCTAATAAACAGGATATCTGATGTGCGACCCCCCCCAAAGGGTGTGTAAGACCCACAGGTTGAAAACTGCTATGGTTAATCTTATCACTTGGGAGACAGAGGCAGGCAGGTCTCTGAGTTTGAAACCAGCCTCGTCTACAGAGTGAGTTCCAGGATAGCCAGGGCTACACAGAGAAATCCTGTCTCAAAAGCCAAAAATAAAATAATAATAATAATAAAGTAAAATATTAAAAAAAAAAACCCTGAAACCCAAAAATCAGATAGGACTTACATTCTCTCCTGGGACTTCTTTCCTCTAGAACTTCTACTTAGCACTCTATTATCTGTGTGCATTCTTCAAGAACGATTTCCAGTCTTGTGGTTGTATGGTGTATTTGTGTGTGTGTGTGTGTGTGTGTGTATGTGTACATATGCACATGTATGTATGTATGTATGTATGTATGTATAGGCATACATGCACACGTGTATAGGTGTATAAGTATGTGTGTGTGTGTGCGCATATGGAGAACACAGCCAGTTGTCAAGCGCCTTTCTGAATTGCTCTCTACTCAGTTGTGTCTCTTGGGAATCTGGACATCATGATGGAAAAGTCATCAGCACTGAGAAACAGCAAGACTAAACCTTAACACGTGCTATTTAGGCCCTTGGAACTGGCTTATGAGAAGCATTTGTACACTGAGCTGTTAACTAGAGATAACCTATAATGTCAGATCAGCTTAATGGGCAATGCTGGTGGTGCCTAGAAAGCCCAAATGCCAGGGGGCTGTGGACAATGAGAGCCAGGCTCACAGATGTCAGTCAGGAACAGGGCCTCCATCAGGAAATGGACTAGAGGACATTCACATTACCTGCAGAAACAAGATTGTCTACATTTTGTTCATGTCCTAAGACTTTGTAGGACACCGAGTTTAAACGTGACAGAGCAATTAATCTGGCCGAAGAAATTTCAAGACCGAATAGTATTTAGGCTGCAGCTGGGATTCTGTTGGCGCCATTTAGATAAGTTTACAGTGGAAATCAGAGAAAGCAGAAGCAGACCAGAATGATTTGAAAAACATTCTGTAGGCAGGTGTTGGTGGTGCAGGCCTTTAAACCCAGCACTCCGGAGGGGCAGGTGGATCTCTGGGTTCAAGGCCAACCTGGTCTACAGAGTGAGTTCTAGGACAGCCAGGGCTACACACACACACACACACACACACACACACACACACACACACACACACACAGCCTGTCTCAAAAAAACCCCCAACAAAACAACCAACCAAACCAACAAAAACAAGCAACAACAACAAAAAAAAAAAAAAAAAAAAAAGAAAGAAAACTGTTCAGTTTGGCCATAAAAGGAGCACGTTGCAAACAAGGAAGTTGTAGTTTGTAAACCATTACAGCTATGGGGATGAGGAGATGGCTTAGTTGGTAAAGCATCTGCTTCACATGCACGAGGACCTGAGATCCCTAGAACCACTCCTAATAAAATGAGTGCTCTCTCTCTCTCTTGCGTGCGTGCGTGCGTGTGTGTGTTTGTGTGTGTGTGTGTGTGTGTGTGCAGTCAGGCAGATCCTTGAAGCTCATTGATCAGGTAGTCTAGACAAATAGATGAACTTCAGTTTCTGTGAGAGAACTTGTCTCAAAAGTAAGTGTGGAAGTCTGGAGAGATAGATGGCTCAGAAGTTATGAGCACTGGCTGCTCTTCCAGAAGACTTCGGTTAGGTTCTCAGCACCCACATGGTGGGTCACAACCAGTTTCAGGGAATCTGATGCCTTCTTTTGGTCTTCATGAGCACTGCTTGTACATGGTGTACAGACATACACACATGCAGCAACACAGACACACACACATTAAAATATCCAAGTGTTGGTGGCACATTGTATATTGATATTGTATGTCAGAGACCTAGAATCTTGCAGTGTTTTCTATTTAGAACTAATGTAAGGTTGGAGCTGTAGCTGGGTGGTAGATCACTTGCCTAGAATAAGGTACCAAGTCTGAGTCTGACTATGGCAAAATATATACATTTTTCCTTATAAAATAAAGCACAAATTGGAGACAGAATAAAATTGAAAATCTGAGGAGCAGAGATGTTCTTGGGTGAGGAATCTCATAATCGTTTTATGGAGGGCGAGGGAACCCTAGCCAGCTCCCCTCAGCGAATGGGGCGGTGCCAGAGTTTCACCTAGCAGGTCAGCTGCTTAGTCCTATTTTGGAATTTGTGCCTGATTTAGAATAGAAATGCTAAGCTTTTTTTCTTTTCAAAGTTTTGATCAGATTAGGCAGAGAGTAAATATTTTAAGCGTCAACAGTGTGACTTTTGAAACCACTAAAAAGAGACCAATTGCAAAAATAGCCCTGAGGAGCAGGATGTCTATTTTCTTTAGGCCAGGTTTCTGTGACTGCCTTGGTCATGGTATCTGTTCACAGCAGAAAAACCCTAACTAAAATAATAATAACCTGAGAATAATTGTGGCAGAACCCTCACGACAAAGGTAAAATGTAAAGGATAGAAATCCAGGGTACAGGTATACAACTGTACCCCCAGCACTGCAGCACTCAGACGGCTGAGGCAGGGGCATGTTGAGGTTCAGGTTCTTGAAAAGAGGACAGAATTTGAGCTAGACATTTTGAAAATATTTGTATTTACATGTTTGTATGTGTACCTGCATGAGTGGGAAGGCAACTCTTGTAAGGACAACATTTAATTGGGGCTGGCTTACAGGTCAGAAGTTCAGTCCATTATCATCAAGGCATGGCAGCATCCAGGCAGGCATGGTGCAGGAGGAGCTGAGAGTTCTACATCTTCATCTGAAGACTGCTAGCAGAATACTGGCTTCCAGGGAGCTAGGACTAGAGTATTAAAGCCCACATGCACAGAGACACACCTACTCCATCAAGGTCACACCTCCTATTAGTGCCACTCCTTGGGCTAAGCATATACAAACCATCACAATTATTATTTTGAGACAGGCCTTCCCTGAGTAGCCCTGGCTGTCCTGGAAACTCTTTGTATACCAGGCTGGCCTCAAACTTACAGAGATCCACCTGCCTCTGCCTCCTGAGTGCTAGGATTAAAGGCGTGTGCTACCACAACCAGCTAGAATTTAGTTTTTAAACCATTCAGCTGACACTCACTTCAATGTCATTTATTATGCTATGCTTTTCATTCATAGACATTTTACTGATAAGCTTGTGACTCTCTGACAGCTGGCTGTGGTGGTGCATGTTGTACTCTTAGCACTTGGGAGACTGAAGGAGGAGGAAACTTGAGTCCAGCCTTGGCTATTTAGTGAGTCTGCATTAGTCTGGGTTACATGAACCCTTATGTCAAAGAAAAAAAAATCATGGCGTGCAGGCCCACACTTCTAACCCCAGCATTAGAGGGGCCGAGGCAGGAAGATTGCTGTGAGTTTTAGACTAGCCTGGTCTAGAACATGATTTCCAAGCCAGTCTATATGACACAGAGAAACCTTGGCATCTTTATAGACTCTAACTTACAGATCTTGTGCCTTGTACAGTGTGTTATTATTAAATATTGATATGGGGGCTGTCTTAGTTAGGGTTTTACTACTATGAACAGACACTATGACCGAAGCAACTCTTATAAAAACAACATTTAATTGGGGCTGGCTTACAGGTTCAAAGGTTCAGTCCAGTATCATCAAGCATCCAGGCAGGCATGGTGCTGGGGGAACTGAGTTCTACATCTTCATCTGAAGATTGTTAGTAGAATGCTGGCTTCCAGGGAGCTAAGATGAGAGTCTTAAAGCCAATATCCACAGCGACACACCTACTCCAACAAGGCCACACCTACTCCAACAGGGCCACGCCTCCAAATAGTGCCACTCCCTGGGCCACACATATTTAAGCCATGTCAGGGGTGGTAAAATTTGGGTCAACTTTGAATAGGACTACCTTAAGGTAGGGGAAACAAGATCAAGAGTGAACAAAATGTGCCTATTTTTTTTTCTAGAGAAAGATATCAAACATGAGCCCGTTTAAATCTGCGGTAACAATAAGAACAGTAGCAGTACTGACCATTAGTTTTTCTCTTGTATGTTTTTCTTCAAGATGCAATTACATTCATCTTTTGCCTCCAGATTTTTGTACTGGCAGAAAATATGATAACTAAGATAGAATGTTAAAATTAGATATTGTTTATATATTACAGGAAGGAAAGAGGGGGAGTATTCACAAAACAGACAAATTTCCATGTTAACCTAGTTTCTTAAAATATAAAACCAAGGGGCCTATTTTTATACTCACAAGCCTTCTGCTCTATCTGCCTTGTGGTCAGGAGAGAGGAAACATCTCAGAACAACCAGTGGTGCTCAGGGAAGGTGGAGTCCTAAGGCCAGAAGGTTCTAAAAGGTCTTGAAAAGTGATGACTAACCTGGGCATGTTAGTACGCACCAGTGTTCTCCGCTTTTGGGAGGCTGAGGCAGAAAGATCATGGGTTTAGACTAGTTTGGGTTACACCATGAATGTAGAGCCTTTGTGAGCTCTATACTGAGATCCTATCTTGAAAAAAAAAAAAAAACAAATGAGGTGAATATATTTGAAGGGGTCAAATGTTAGTTAAATAACACATTGAGAAATAACCATTTGGATAAAGACTTTACATTCTCCTTCACTTTCAAATTCATTCATTCAATGACACTGCTTATAATAAACAAAATTTGTAAACATCAAATTTTACTAATAGAAATATGTCATTAGAAAATAGAACGTGGCCTAAGCTTTCTTAATATGGATGAAATAGACTTCAGGGGCTAGAGAAATGGCTCAGTGGTTCCAAACACTTTCTGCTCTGGGAGACCACTGGAGTTTGCTATCTAGCACCTGTGTGATGGCTCAGAACCAGGTGAGGCTCCAGTGACAAGCATCCAGCACTGTCTTCTGGCCTCTGTCAGCACCTCACATGCACATATTCCCACACAGTCACACACCCATACACATAATTAAAAATACACAAATCAGAGCCAGGCATGGTGATTCGTGCCTGTAGTCTCAGCATTTTGGAGGAAGAGGCAATTGGATCTCTGTAAGTTCAACACCAGGCTGCTCTACATAGTGAGTCCTAGGACAACATGGACTACAGAGAGAGACCTTCTCTCAAAATAAATAAATAAATAAATGAACAAACAAGTGATTAAAATAAACAAAAATAAAAATCAAACCTTGAAAAAAGATCTTTTAAAGATATCAGTTTCAGGAAGCTACAGCGATTTTGTTTGTGTGGCTCTGAGTAACAGCCTAGTATTTACAAATAACAAACATATGGAAGTGAATAAGTAAATCCACAGCTCTGGTGCGTTACTATGGTGAATTACGTCAGATTTTTGTGTCACTGTGACAAACATCTAACACAAACAACTTGAGCGGAAAAACTGTCTTAGTTCATGGCTTCGGAGTATGGTCTCTGGGTATCATCTACTTGGCTTGAATACCCTGCCAGGGGAACTCCGTGGTGGAAGAGGCTCATTACCTCATGGTAGACAGGGGAAGGGTCCAAGGAGGAAAGGAAGGGAACCACACATTCTCTTCAAAAGCATGCCCCTGTTCCTTCTTCCTCCCACTGTAAAGCTGTTACTACCTGACAAAATATTGCCATCCAAGGATGACATATTTGACACCGAGATTGATATGAATATCTGAGTCTGTGAGGGCATTTCCTATTCAAAGCATAACTGGAAATTCACTTCTTGTGCCTCCTCTCCCTGTGCCTTGCGTTACCCATTTTTTCGCTCTAGCTTTTGAGGGTTGGTTTTTTTTCAGGCTCATTTTTATGTCTTTGAGCGTTTCCCTGCAGGTATTTATGTGCACCACATGTATGCAATACTCACAGAAGCCAGAAGAGGGAGGCAGAATACTTGTGATTAGAGTTAAAGATGGCCGCAAACCACATTACCGGTGTGGGGAACCCAACCCAGGTCCTCTGCAAGGATAGCAAGTGCTCTAACCCCAGTCCTATCATACAGGAAGGGGGAGTAAGGAACTCATCAGTTTCATGGTTAGTAAATGACAAAGTCAAGATTTTAATCCAGTGGTATTGTCTATTTGCTAATCCCTAGAATTATTAGATACACACACATCCACCTACCACACTCCTTTTTTAAGGCTGGGTGTTGGCTATGTAGGCCTGGCTGGATTGGTGTTCACTATGTAGCCAAAGCTGTCCTCAGACTAGCTGTAATCTTCCCACTTTCTTGTTCTGAGTGCCTCAATTACAGGAATGTGCCACTACACCTAGCTCTATCACAAAGCCATGTGCAGGGCATGCCATTTTCCCCTTTTAATAAATGTGTGATTAAAATACCTGCTGCTATCATGAGCAGGGGTGCAGTAGTCGTACATGGAAGCAGACAATGCTGACATCATGGGGCTTGTGTTATTAGCAGTGGGGAAGAAACACTCACCAACTGTCAGTATTTGGCCACAAGGCTCATAGCAACAGAAGGGATAACTCTGGCTACTTATTGCACTATATCGAAAGGTAAGTGATCTCCTTTGGGGGTTCACAGACTTTAGGAACTGATGTCTTAGTTGGAATCTGAGGCATGAATAGGAATCACTTAACTAGAGACAGGTGGGAAGAGCAGGAAGGGGTTCTGGGCATCCCAGAAAACAATGAGAAAAGAGGAATGTTCGTCGTGTTTTGAGACAGGGTCTCAGGTAGCCTAAACTGTCTTCAAACTCTCTATGTAGCTAAGGATGACTTAGCATCTTCCAGCCTCCACTTCTCGAGTACTGGGAACATAGACACATGACATTGGTCCTGAGTAGAGAAACTTTTTACCCCGGAAAAGGGCAAAATTCATAATCTGAAGTACAGTGTTCACTGAATGCATATGGATTTCTTATTATCACAAAACAAAATCAAAACAACACAAACAAACAAACAAAAGAAAAATAAAAGCAAAAGTTGATGGGGTTTGCTTTTCTCACAGGATTTTAGTAAAACAGAAAAAGCGACCCAGCTCTGAATTTGGTGTCTAGCATGCAGGAAACACGCAATGCATACTAGCTTTTATTTAAAAACTA
This sequence comes from Arvicanthis niloticus, assembly GCF_011762505.2. Lineage (NCBI taxonomy): Eukaryota > Metazoa > Chordata > Mammalia > Rodentia > Muridae > Arvicanthis > Arvicanthis niloticus. The sequence continues at coordinate 80,044,953 of NC_047666.1, read as the reverse complement.
A